>NC_056741.1:889799264-890009264 GCF_019279795.1 Protopterus annectens | reverse complement strand
GTCGACGACAAAAAAAAATCTAGGAATGGTTTTAACATGGGTCGAGGTAGGTGCTCAGTATTATTCAGAACTACAAACATCTCCCCTACCTCGACCCATGTTAAAACACAGTCCTAGATTGTTTTTTTGTCGTCGACATTACTATTTTCGAACTTCCGTGTTCGACTATAGTACAGTCGATGTAGTGCCGTTCGACATTTCAATAGTAAACCGTGTGTGTGTGTGTGTGTGTGTGTGTGTATGTATATATATATATATATATATATATATGTATGTGTATATATATATATATATATATATATATATATATATATATACATATATACATATATATGTGTGTGTATATATGTATATATATATGTATGTGTGTATATATATATATATATGTATATATGTATATATATATGTATGTGTGTGTGTATATATATATATATATATATATATATATATATATATATATATGTGTGTGTGTGTGTATATATGTATATATATATATATGTATGTGTATACACAGTTTGACTGATCAATGTATCTACCAATTTGCAGATATTTGCTGTGGCTTGAGTGGTCACATTTCTCTTTGTTGGTGGTGATTTCAACGTCTATTTATTTTTACTACTGTTACTGTTTCTGAGTTGAACATAAATAGATTTCATGGGCAACTGCCTGGCAACCAGTCTGCAGACCTTTACAAGCAAAGCCAAAAAACAATGTTCAAAATGTTCCCTATAGCCTCAAGGACAGCAACACAAGATAAACCAGGTGAGAATCTGATGTTGCCCATTCAGTTGTCTGTTTATATTGTAGGTGGCAAGGATGCTACTGTACTTGACATGAAGTGCAAATGTGTTCTTTAGGTGCACCCCCAAATTTTAGAATCCCTTTTTATACAGCCTAGGTGAGCATTTGCTTATCTAACTAGCTATAATAAATTCACATATTAGTGATATTCAGGACTGGGATTTCACTGTACCTGGGTCATGCTATCAGTGGGCTAGCACAACTTACCAATAGGATTGTCACAAAAGAAAGTATTAACAGCCCAGCTTGCTGGAATTTTGTAAATAATTATATGTTATTTGTGAATATTAATATGATTTATATAGAAGTGTGACAGAAGGAAATACTGCCAGCCCAGGTATCTAGAATTTTGTAAATAATTATATATGTTATTTGTGAAGGTCAACATGATTCATATGCTTGTGTTACAAATGTACGAGAACCATATGCTATGTGTATATCAAGCTGCTGGTGCAAAACTATAGGTGAAAAGGGTTTGTACAGTACTGAGCTTAAAGATGTATCCACAGTGTACCCTACTGGGAAGGGAACAGAAATGTATATTCACTAGTGTAGCTGTGTAAATGTATATATTTTTAACAGTGAAAGCTGGAACATAGAAGGCTAATTTACAAAACTTTAGGAAAGTAGTTGAAATTAAATTGTTTATAACCACTTAATAAAAGAGATGTTATATTCCAATTTCAGTGCAGTAACAGACACAATGTCTAGAACTAGAAGTGTTTTTACATTGTCTTGAAAGAGAAGTAATTACTAGGCTTAAGATGTAGAAGTGTTTTATTGTTTTAGGACTTCCAGGATATGCAAACGGGTAAGATAAGTCTTATTTATGTATTTTCACAGATATGCTAAATGCTGGCAGTTTTTAGCAATGGTTGTTTTCACCTGGGAAAGTCAGGTGACAAAAAGTGATTTCATGCTGCAAGTATCCCAGCAGTAATATTTGATATTAATTTAAGAACTCGCTGAGAGAGTGACTGGGCACTTTGTATGTTGTCTTTCACCTGGCAGCATCCGCTGGAACCATCTGTTCAGCACAGCTGTCTTGCCTTGCTGTAAGTAAGTTAACTGCCGTACAATCATTTCTTTTAGATTCAGTAAGGAATATAGTAAAGAAGAGTTTAGATGTTTTCTATATTTATTTCAGACTGTCCTGCAATTTTGTTTTAAATATTTCCTGTGATTTTGAACTCTGAAGTTACTGTGATGATGTCCTGAGTATTTTCTTGTTCTTTTATTATTTATTATTAAATATATTTAAACCTATCTTTGTGGCTGATATTTGTGAGACATATTTAAACTCTGAGAGTACTTGCATATTTATTTGGTACCACTGTGCAGGCCACTCATAATAGCCTTGCTGTTGGTCAGACTACCATTTGGATTAATAGTAACATTATACAATAAGATTGGACACCCTTTGTTAAGGGCCTTAAAGTAGCTGATAAGGGGTTCTGGTGGCAGTAATAACTACCTTATAGTCTGGGCAGAAGGGGGCATAGCTAGTAAACATGTGCCAGCCTTTCCCAGGTGTGTGTGTGTGTGTGTGTGTGTGTGTGTGTGTGTGTGTGTGTGTGTGTGTGTGTGTGTGTGTATCAGCTACTTGGGCATGGACACGATGCACTGATCGGGCAGAGAGAGTGTTGGAAGACTTGGCTTGGAACTCTGGCTAAGGACTCACCTCTATAGCTATGCCACTGGGGATCTGGAGAAAGAGGGAGAAACCAACCCCAGACTGATTGTGATCTCTGTGTGGTCTTAAGGGAAATTGCACTTTACTGTGTGTACTTGTCATTCTCCCAGTGTGTACATCCCCCACTGTTGCCAGTGGTGAGGAATGAAGCTCCTTGATTACTGGGCCAGTGCTGGAGTGTCACAAGTAGTTTGATGCTGCACTGACTGTTCTGGCTATGATAGTTAGCTATTTAATATTTTATGGAGATTTTACAAAACACTCAAATCTTAAGTCGGCTATGCTTTATCACCATGACATGGTAGGCAACTAGGTTATTGTGTAGTGTAGTACCTCCCAGTGCATTTTGTGCAGGTGTGGGGATTCCGATTGACAGGCGATGGTGGCATGGCATTGATGGACAGGCTGTCAGTGAATGCCATGGTATCTGTTCATTCATATACTAAATTACACAATATATTTTGTGTTGTTGTTTTTCTTTCGGCTTTTCCCGGTTAGGGGCCGCCACAGCGGAACTCCATTCCGCTAATGATTGGCAGTAGATTTTTACAGTGCCGAGGTGCCAGCTCGACGCCCAACCTTCAACGAAGGCACACCCATTCATGCATGTCTTTCGAATGCTACTCGACCGTGGGGAAGACATGCAGACACCACACAGAAGGCGCTCCAGCCGAGAATCGAACCGGAGAACCTCTTGCTGTGAGGCGACAATGCTATTGCTGCACCACCACGGCTTATGCTGTTGAAAGTCTGCTCTTCAGGGGTTACAGGATGAGTGAATGTATTACTGACCTCACAACTGTCCCTGATTTTCAGGGACATTCCTGATTTTGATTCAAATTTAACTCTGTCCATCTCAATCTTTCCTTAAAACTGGTGACTTTTGGAGAAAAGGCTGTGAAATTACACTTAATAGCAATGATAGTAATCATAGTTATCATTCAGAAAATGTATATTAATTCATATTCTCTTATTCTGTCAATGTGTAAAGTTAATAACACTAGTATTTTAAAAGTGTCCTTGATTGTCTTTGATTTTATTGGTCCATGATTAGTTGAGAGCTATGGTTGAGAGGTATTAAATAAACCTATGAACTTTTAAAATAATGTTTCCATCTGTTTAACTAATCTTGAATGTGTATAGGGGAACCAGCCACAAAAGTGTGGATGTTATATTTTATTTTTTAACAGGTGGCACTTTGGCTGTGCTCTAAAAAATGTTTATGTTGCTGTTTTACTTTATTAAAAGTTTATGGCAGGCATTGGGGGAGTGACTCAGTGCCATTGATGGCACTCCTGTAGGCATAGTTAACTGCGATATGGGTGATATTTGCTAATGCAGACCTGGAGGGTATTACACTACAGAATAAATAAGAAGTATAGGGAATACCATGGTGCCCTGTACAAACCTACATTGCTTAGAAATAATAACCTGCATGCAGGGAAGTAGAAGAAATACAGGTTAGGTATTGTAATGTAAACATCTAATGTAAGTTCATAGGTTCATTGGTTTATACTAGGCTAAAGACCACTTGGGTCTTTACAAGCCTAGATGTGAAACCCAACCCAGTTTTTGTCTCAGAGTTTATAGGATACCTATATTGTGGGGGTATGTTAGTATCGAGGTAGCAAAGTGTTATGTAGGGGTATATTAGTTGGGGATTAGTTTATTTACTGTCAACCTCTAATCTCTATCATATGTTCCCATATATCTTACTGCTGGGTCGACTATTAGGGGAGTTTTATTGATGGAGTAATTAACTTGGGCTGACAGATTCCAAAAGGGCATTATAATGCATTTTTGTGCATGAGTTTTAGGCCAAGACTTTGGCACCACTTATTTGTCTGTGTTAGACCCGCTTGCAAGATGTTGGTGTCTTGGGCGAAATCTATAATATCTCCCAATTTACTGTCATCTGAAAACATGGTGAGCCAGAGGCCTTGAGTGTTGGCTTTAACTTAAGTAGATGCCAAGCAGGAGTAGGCACACTGTGGAGCCCTGGGGTGCTCCCCTGGTGACCACTCGTTTGGTAGTGGTGGTCTCAACGATCCTCAATTCTTGGGTCCTGTCTTTGAGCCAGCCTGCAATCCAATGAGGTTTGTAGGGATTTATGCATACTCCATTGAGCTTGTCAGCAATTTACAGTTGTCTGCAAACTTGGTAAGCCAGAGTCCTTTGAATCTGAAAAGTAGATGCCAAACAGGAGCAGGCACACCACAGAGTCCTGGGATACTCTACTGTTGACCAGTCTCCTGGTGGATGTGGTCTCACCAGTCCTGACTTCCTGAGTCTTATGTGTGAACCAGCCTGAAATCCAATAAGTTATGAAGGAATTTATGCATAGGTCTGAGAGTTTCTCAACAATACCTGAGTGGAATATTGTATTGCATGCCTTGGCCAGGTCAAGTAAGGTGCATTTTGCACTTATCCATAGCCTTGGTACACCTGTCAAAGAAATCTACCAGGTTGAATAGGCAAGTCCTTCCCTTAACAAAGGGGAACTAGGATGAGACCAGTGTCTGTAGGTTGCTGACTTCAATGATAATTAATTCCATGGCTTTGCATATCAGACTTGTCATACTGATGGGCCTGTATTTCCTGGAGTCAGTTGATAGTCCAGCCTTGTGAAAATGGATGACCACTGCAGCCATTCATTTACCTGGCACTTAACCTGTTTTGAGGCTGTGGCTAAAGAGTGCCTCAAGGGGTTCTGCTTGTTCTTGTTTTAGGCTATTTAGGAGGTAACCAGGGATATTATCAGGGGGCCATTGCAGTGTTTTTGGTCTTAGCAAATGCTACCAGGACCTGCTCTCTGTTGATAGTTGGAGGGGTACGCTAGAGGGATTTCACATGAGGTAGTGGGGAGGGGTGAGGGGTGATGTTAGAGCTAAATTTATCAGCCAGTAGATTCACTATGTTACCATGGTCTGTGAAGGTTGTGCCACTTACCACCAATTTTGCACACTGCTAAGTGTTACCTTTAAGGTTCCTGACATAGCTGAAGAAAGCATTGTGATTGTCTTTATCTTGGGAGGCTATCCTGACCTTGTAGGTGGCCTTGTTGGACTTTATTAGATCTCTTAAGTTTATTGCTTAGTTGAATCAGAGAGCTGTTGTCTCTGCGGATGTGGATAAATTCCAGGGCATCATCCTGTTTAACCAACCTGGAGTTGTATTTGTTGCTAATGTAGAATGAGACACCTCCACCTTTAGCACCAGTCTGTGCTGCTGCTGGTCTAAATGTGCGGAAGACACTGTAGCCTTCCACTGCCAGGGTACTTTTTGCACCTTTAAAACAAGTCTCATTGACTTTACAGATGCCCACTTTCTCCAAAGTGAAGAGAGCTTGTAGCATGTGAAGTTTCTTCTTTAGGTTCTGAGCATTGAGCAGTAACATCTTAACATATGCCTTGTTGGACTTAACTAGACTTCTTAGTTTCTTGTTTAATTGTATAAGACACCAATTGTCTTTATTTAAGGGAGTTGCTCTTCCTGTTTTGACCATGAGTTTTCTTCTTTTCTTTTATATTGTTATATAATCTGTTTAGGTGAGGATTCTACCATTAGGTTTGTTTCTAATGTTTGGTTTGGGTTTATTTCTGGTATGTACGGCAGCCTCCATACAGCTATTCACATGTTTGGGTAGGGACTGTATGAATAATTCTTGGTAGGTAGCTGTGTCTTGGTGTTAGGGGAGCCTTGAATTTTGACAAGCGGTCACTTAATATGATGTATTTTGCCTCTGAATAATTCCTAACTGTTTCTGATTTAGTTGGATTTTCTTGGTTGATTTTTGCTTCAAATAAGTCAGCTTTGTGATCTGACCTCACTAGTGAGGGTGTGACACTGGGGGGGGAGGGGAGTTGCAACAGTCATCTGTGTTGGCGAGTACCAGATCCAGAATGTTTGATTTTCTGGTTGGAGCATGCTCTGTCTGTTCCAGGGTGTTTGTATAAATAAAGTCCAGAAAGCATTGTGCCTGTGAGGTTTCACTTAGTGTATGTTTTCAAGTCTAGAGAGGGGTAGTTAATGTCAGCCATGAATAGAGTATTTGGTCAGATGTTGAGCACCTCTAGTAGGTTTATGTATGTGTTATGAGACTCTGGGGGCATGGATGGTGACCTGTAGCTAGCCATGATGTGGTGAGGGATCTTATCGGTGGTGAGTTGCTTGTGGATGAGCTCCATGGTCTCACCTTGATTACCCAACCTGGAGGTATGCTTATTGTTGAGTAGATGAGCCTTGTGATGAAAAAGGGCTTCCTCATAATAGAGAACACATGGTGACCAAAGCACAGTTTATTGTCAACATAGGTTTCCAGATCTGTGACTATGGGATCAATTTTCAGGGTTGTATAGTTGATGTAATAGTTACAACGGGAGTCATGCTTGTCAAAGGATATGATTATACATTTCTGAGCATTTAGTTTTAGTCCATGATTTTGACACCAACTATTTTGGTAAGGGCATCCTGGAGAATCATGGTGTCCTCTGGGGTGTTTATGATGTTGCCAGGTTTGCAGGCATTTGCAAACATATTCAGCCATAAACCCTGAACATTATATTTGACCTTCAAGAAGTAAATGCTAAAGAGATGTGGCCCAAGGTCTGAATTCTGGAGTGCACTTCTAGTGATTTTTTGAAGAAGTCAGGTTAAGAAAGAAAGATCTGCCATTGATGAATCTGAACTGACTTGGATCTAGAGTCTGTAGGCGACCTATAGTCTAATTTATTAAATACATAATCTTTTGTATAGCCTTACAGATGAGGGGGGTCAGGTTTATGGGTCTGTCATTAATTGGGTCCATTGA
The DNA here is from genome assembly GCF_019279795.1 of Protopterus annectens. NCBI lineage: Eukaryota > Metazoa > Chordata > Ceratodontiformes > Protopteridae > Protopterus > Protopterus annectens. The sequence goes on along the minus strand of NC_056741.1, from coordinate 890,001,960 downwards.
AGCCCCACCTTTGTGCAAGGGAATGACTGTTACTATCCCATATTTATCCAGCATGAAACCTAAATTAAGGCTGACATTGAATAGCCACTGTAGGGGGGTCTGAAAAATGATGACCCAGACTTACCAATAGGCTGCATGGTATGTTGCCCAGCCTTATACAGTTAGCATTCTTGAACTTGGATATCATCTTGAGGATTTGTTCTAGGGAGATTGGGGGTTGTAAGTGTGAGTATGCAGTTTGAGTATATTGGAGATCTGATGGCCTTTAAGTTTGATCTTAGTTTATTAGCAGTTAGACTTCTCCTGTGATGAGTGCATTTCTTCCTGTGTCCTGTAGATTGTGCAACTAGATAGGTGTGTGGTTCAACTCTCACAGTGGTGAACTTGTGTGTGATGGGGGGGTGCTATAGAGTCAGATAAGCATAACCTCAACCACAGCTGTTAACAATCAACTTCTACTCTGGAGAAATATTTTGAAGTGTAGCATAGTATAGTGGTAAAGATGTTTACCCAACAGGTACAGGGTTTGATTCTCACATTTTGAAAGGGAAATTGGCAAGGCTTAAAATGGCCTACAAGAGCAGCTAGACTAGTACTTACCTGTGAACCTATACTGTAATGCTCTCTGTGTCTGAGTATGTAATATCATTTACTGTTAAGTCTACATAGTGCTGGGCATTGTTTCTGAGGTTTATAACATACTTAAAGAATGCCTTGTTTTTATCCATCATCTGGGTGGCTATTTTTATATCATAGTTGTTTTTTTCTGATTTCTTCGGGGTCTGGAGTTTTTTGTTCAGTTTAAGAAAAGCCTTGTTGTATCTTGAAAGTTAATTTCTTGTGTTTTATGTGCAGTAATTCTTTTTCTTTTATTATTGTGCCTGTTTATGTTAGGGATCTACTATAGGTGTTTATTTTTGAATTTGGCATTGTAATCATTTCTGAGGGAGACAGATGCATCTATGCAACTATTTACATGTGCTTAGAATTTATCAGTTAAGGATTTCACATAAGCACTGGGGTTCTTACCTCTCAACCTCTTAGAATAAGAAATCTGGACAAAGCCAAAAATAATTAAGTTACTCTATAAAGTTAGAAAGTTGCTAGACTAAAAGATTTTGCATTAGCATACATTTTCTGAATAATATGAAGTCTGAAACTCAAATGTGTCTCCTTTAGTGAATTAAATCCTCCCTGATCTGCCAGAAAATTAAAAATTTTATGTGGAACAGACCAAAATTACGAGGCAAAAATCTGGACATGCTACTAATGTCTGGACACGTGACATGTATTTTTGGGGTTCTCAAGATAGATGGGGCCTTTGAAATTAGCTAGGTCATCACTCAGTTTTATTCTATAAGCCTTTGCGTAATTTCTGAGTACTGATGCATTCAAAGTTGATTCAGGCTCCAGTTCTTATGGACAATGTGAATGATTTCTGGCATATCCCTCAACTGTCTAGATTTTTGCAAAATGCCCAGATCTTTGACTCATATTTTTGATCTTCTACTCATAAAATGTGTGGTTTTCTGAGAAATCTCTGAAGATTGAAGTCGCTAATTAATGATATACATTTGAATTTCTGACTTTGTATCCTTCAGAAAAATGCCTGAATCCTCACAACTGACACTGGTGAGGGATGTTCACTTGGTACAAAAATAGATACACATAGTATTTCTAGATTCTGCTGTCTGCACCAAGCACAATTTTCCTTAAGAGCACACAGGGAGTACAATCAGTCCTGGACTTTGGTTACACTCATAGGTTCATAGTTGTGTACTAGACTAATAGCCCAGGGGCCTTTACAAGCCTAGTCCATTGGATTACCCTGACATCATGCCACCCAACCTTAGTTCCCAGTGCCTCTTTCGAGTAAAGCCACTGGAATGATCCCTGGGGTGAATTTTCTATTTCCCATCCACTCATCAAGATTTCTCTTGAAGAGGGCCAGTGAAGTGCTCTGCTTGACATGTATGGGAAGTCTATTCCATAGCATGGGCAATCTCTGGCTTATGAACCTGTCCCTCCAGCATGTTCTGTTGATTGTGGTAATGAGGTTGAGGTCTCTGGAGCATGTGGTGTGGAGGGATTGGGATTTCTTTAGATGTAGCATTTCTAACAGAGCTGTGTCAGACATGGCTTTGTAAGTCAAGCAGAGATCACCTCTAAGTAGGCGATATGAGACAGAGAATACTTGGAGTTTTTTTAGTCTGTCCATATAGGACAAATGTTTAAGGCCTAGTTTCTTTTTGAGGTACTTTTGCAACCTCTCCAGTTGTTGCAGGTGTTTAGTGAGGTACATGCCAAATGGGGCATTGTACTAAATGATTGTCCTAATGAGGGAAGAGTAGAGGGAGACAATGACCTCTTTTTTCCTGGATGCACAACAGTTAGTAATGAGATATGTCAAATAGTAGGACTTTTTGACCACAGTGGCCACTGGTCAAAAGAGAGGTTGCTGTCAACCTGTGTTCCCAGATCTCTTATAACGCCTTCTGTGTTCAGTGGACTACCATTGGTGTGGTAATTCATGGGAACCAGGTTTTTCCCAAAGGGGGTGACGACACATTTTTTGGCATTAGGCTTAAGGCCATGGTTCTGACATCACAGGTTTATAGGTTCATAGGTAGGTACGAGGCTATTGGCCGTAGGGCCTACATAAACCTAGCCAAAAAGGTACCCTGGCTTTCGCCACCCAAGAAAATTATTTTCCTGTGCCCTTGTCGAGCAGAGCCACAGAAGTGATCCCCGGGCTGAATTTCCTATCTCCCATCCAACCATCAAGATTTTTCTTGAAGAGTGCTAATGAGGAGCTTTGTTTGATATAGATAGGTAGTTTGTTCCAGAGTTTGGGAAGTCTCTGGGACAGGAGTCTATCTCTCCAGCATGTTCTGTTTATTGTGGTGACAAGGTTTAGGTCCCTAGAGTGTGTGGCTTGGAGGGATTGGGATTTCTTTAAGTGGAGCATGTCCAACAGTTCTGGGTTTGACAAAGCTTTGTATGTTAGGCAGAGATTGCCACTGAGTAGGCAATATGCGACAGAGTAAAGCTGGAGTTTTTGAGATGGTCTGGGTTGGGCATCTGTTTGAGGCCGGTAATCCTCTTTGTGAGGTATTTTTCCAGCCTTTCTAATTGTTGTAGATATCTTGTGAGGTACATACCAAAAGTGGCATTGTACTCTATAATGGATCTAATGAGTGACGAGTAGAGGAGAACAATGGCCTCTTTTTTCTTCTTTTTTCAGTCATTGGTCTCAGTGAGGCCTTTCTGTAGGATGTCAACATCACTCAGAGAGTTAATAATAGCTCCCAACTTGCAATCGTCTGCGACCTTTGTCAGCCAGAACCCCTTCATGTTGGCCTGGACTTCAGCGAAGTAGATACCAAACAGGAGAGGACCCAGGACCGAACCCTGTGGGACTCCACTCATGACTGGGTCGGCAGTCTGATTTGGAGTCAGGTACTTTCATACTGTGGGCTCTACCTGTGAGCCAGTTTACAACCCACCCAGTGATATAGGGGTTGATGCCTAGCTTAGTGAGTTTTTCTATGATTCCTGAGTGGGGAATGGTATCAAAGGCCTTGGCCAGATCAACGTAGGCTGTATGAACCACCTTACCTTCATCCACAGCTCTGGTGACCGACTCAAAGAAGTCGACCAAGTTGAGCAGGCATGATCTACCCTTCACAAAACCAAACTGTGTGGGATCCAGAATTTGGAGATTCCCTATATCCTTGTTTATTAGGTCCATGATGATGCGTTCCATAGCTTTGCATAGTAGGCTCATCAGGCTAATGGGTTGATAGTTCCCAGGGTCTGTAGTCACTCTTCCTTTGTGGAGAGGGATGACTCTAGCACTCTGGCATTTTGTAGGGACAAAGCCTGAGGTGAGGCTGTGATTGAACAGGGCACACAGGTGAGGTGCCAGTTCACTATGTAGTTCATGTAGAGCACAGCCAGAGATATTGTCAGGTCCCATAGAAGCTGTATTCTTGGCCTTGGGCAGTGCTGTTTTAACCTGTGCAGCAGTAATACTGGGTGCTTGGCAATCTACTGGTATTGTAACTGGTCCCTTGGGGGGAGGGGTAAAGTTGGCACTGAATCTGTCGGCCAGTATATTGACAATATCTGTTGGCTCGGTATAGGAGGTACCATTGTGCAGTAGTTTAGAGCAAATCTGTGTACTGCCATGGAGATTCTTTACATAACTATAGAAGACCTTGTGGTTTTCTTTACTATCTGCTGCAATTCTGTTTTCATAGCTAGCTTTAGAGGATTTGATGAGGGATCTCAACTTTTTGCTGAGGCTGATAAGGGAGTTTTTCCAGTCTTGGGACTTCGCCTTATTCCACATCAGTTTCCTCCTTCTGTTGTAGAGTTTTATGGCAGGGGACCACCAGATTGGCTTCCTTTTTTTGGAGGAGAACTTCTTGGTTCTGTTGGGTATGGCGAGATCCATGCATTTTGTTAGATTTTATGAATATAAATCTGAAATTAATTATGTTGTAAATATGCTGAAAGAAAAGGCTTGCTTAAATGCAGAAACAAAGTTTAAGTAATATGTGATCAGCAGTCATACTAAATGACCATGGCTTGGAAAAGGAATCTGCTGAATGGACATTTTTCCCTTACAGACTCAAAGCAGGATGTATGCAAGAACAAAAATGCAAAATCTGCTTTTTAAGAACAATGACATGTTATTCTGCATGGAAAAACAGGATGACAGATGTTTTTATACAAAGATCCAAATAAAATACAGGATGTTCACACTGTCAGAAAAGTTGATCTCTGACAATGTGTTTTCTCAAAAATATGTTTTTCTTCATAAAAAAACAGGATATGCTTATCAGCATTGACATAAGAACACATGTTTCTATACACAGATTCAAATAGAATACAGGACAATGTGTTTCCTCAAAAATATGTTTTTCTACATGGACATCAGGACACTGTTACAGGATATTCACACTGTCAGAAAAGCTGGTCTCTTACAAGACATTGTTAAACAAGGAAGTTTAGTATTGTTTCTGCAGGATAAGCAATTCTCCAAAATATGTTTATGCATGACTAAAAAAGAGTATATAAAGAGCTGTATAAATCCAGTTGTTTAGGGATATGGTAGGAACACATTTGGTGTTCTGAGGTAAATGTTATATCTCTCACATCATCTGTACTATATGAGAAGTAAAGTTGGAACAGTACTTTTAAGCTGCAATGTGGTTTCGTTTGATTTATTATAAAAAGTTATTTGTTACTGCTCTTTAAAGTTGATGCTACAAAGTATATTCTCTCATCAGTGTATATTCTGCAAGTTTCTGTATGCAACAGACTGTGAATGCAAATATAATCAGACTTTGAATTTTAGCAAGAATCCATCCAGGCAAGAAGCAAGAAGCAAGTAAGAGCCATATAATATTTTTTCAATGGCGAGGCAGCTGAGTGACTAGCACCATATAATTTTTTCAATGGTAAGCTAGCCTGCATTTGAACCTACAATCTGCAATTCAAACACAGGAGGAGTGATGGTAAGCCCTGCAGAGGGTCACTTCAGTCAAATTGCAGTAACTAACATTTGTATGTATGTGTCAATTCTGAACAGAAGTATTCCAGTTTATGCAGCTTGCAGTAGTAAAGTTTTTTTTAGACGTCTACCATCCGGAGTGAGACTAGTTCAAGAAATTCGCAGTGCCATAAATTCTTCAAGAAAAGGGGGATATCCACTAGCCCATCAGTCCACTGCCTGTTGTGCTTTCCCAGCTTCTCAAGTGACTTTGAAAAATTTCCAGCCATCTGCAATAGCAGCCTGATCACCTGTTTTCTTGCTAACTGGTAAGACTTTTTTCTGTGTCACATATTTAGTGTGGATGATGTTAAAACAGTTTGTATATTCTTAAGAGAGTTTTTATATTCTTAAGACAGTTTGTATATTCATATATAGTTTCTGTATTCATATACAGGTTGTATATTATTAGATAGTATGGATATTATTTATAATTCATGCAGGAGTAAACCAAACTTTAGTAAATTGCTATGTTGGTATACACAGCACATTAGTAAATGTAAAACCTTATTAGGGCAGGTTGATAGTAAGGCATTATGCAAATGTATTACAATGTTTGGCTGGTATCTCAAAGAAAACCATGTGAAATATGACAAATGTTTATTGTGTGCTTCAACAAAAACTGCATTTTGTGTATTATGTCATAAAATAATATTGCATCATATTGCGAAAGAAATAGACTGTAAAGACAGATCTGAAGAATTAACTAAGGGTAAAGTGTTTCCATTACATTCTGATGTTGAACAGTTATGTCCTGTCACCACATGTGAGTCAAATCAGTTACTGATAGAAACCCTAGTACATTTTGTTACAAAGGAATGTAGTAAACTTCTAAAAGACAGACACAATGAGTTCAGGAAGCTTAGACAAGTTATACATACATCTTTTCAAAAGTGCATAGGAGTTTCAAATTCAGCAGAACAGCTTACTAAAGAATGTCAGAAAGACCATGCAACATTTCAGGAAATTCAATAGAAGTTGCAGGATAAAGGAAATAAATTAGCTGAATTGACAAAGACTGGGAACTTCCTGCATACACAGTTAATCTGTGCAAAAGAAATATATTTTATAATATGTTTATGTTTTGAAAATGGTTAAACATACATGGTAGGATGATAGGGACAAATCATTCTTAAATGTTTTACTTTCATTCAGTTAAAGCAAGACATCTATCAGTACTACAGTAAAGTAAAGCATATGAATGCCATTCATTAGCATAGTCAAAAGGTAAACAAAACTGTTCTAGTGTAGTATAATATATAAAATTAAATAAAAATAGATGAGTAAAAATTTAAAGTCACAAGACTGACATGCTTGTATAAAGATATACAGATACAAGACAGACATGCATGTGTGTTCTTTTCATCTAGAGTACATCTGTTACAATAAGGCAGACAACAGCAAATATAAATAATATAAATATAAATGTGTTGGTTAAACTAATATCTATTTTGTTTTTTACAATTTGTTTATAATTATATAGTAACACCAAACAGTTAAAGTTCTGAATGGCGGGACAGTTAAATAGTTAAATAAATAAATAAATAACAAATACTGAAATCCATGTAAGGTAATTGTAAAATAATGTCTGTTTATAAATGCATAGTTATGCAAATCACAATCACATTAAAGGAAAAATGCTAAAAGAATTAACTATAGTTTACAGAGTATGAAATGTGAGCTAAGACCTTCCTAGACTGAATAAATAGTTACAGGAAATGCTGGAAAGATAAGATAAACAACAAGACTGATTGCCAGACAAGTAGCTTGAGTTTTTCTAAAGCATCATTGTTATTAAAACATAATTATTAAAATATTTACAGGCAACACTATTTGGTAATTGTAATAAAATGCCACAATTGTGCATAGATGTCACTTATAATCTGTTTGCAAGTAAATGTTAAAAGGACAAAAAAAAACCTCAGTTGCATCAAGTACAGCCAGCAAATGGGCTATAGTATATATACAGTTCAAATCAATTGTGCAGAAGAATGTAAATGCCTACTAGTGGTAGTAAACAGCAAAAGCTTTATAAAAAGTTATCAAGTCAGACAAAAGTTCATAATTTGATAAAATAAATGTATGACCATAGTGTTGGGCTGACATACATTCTATTCTTGCAGCGTGGGGCAGGTAAACAGTGCTGGAGTGCTGCAGGGGGAGGGGTACTTTCTCAGTTTTACACTGAATGTATAAGAGGGAGGGGCACTTTCTCAGTTTTACACTGACTGTATAAACAGACTGTGACAAGGGTCTGAAATAAAGCTACATAAAAATAAATAATAAGGGTCTAAAATAAAGCTACAGGAAAAATATCTCATTCCTTCTTGACAATACTCTTTTAGGGAGAGGAAAAACAGGTATTAGTGTATTAGAAATACTGGTAAACTGGATTAAACCTGACAGGATAAAATATTTTACAAGTTGTTAATAGCTATCATAATGGTTATTATTGTATTGTTTAGAATTAAATTATATTTACAGCCTGTTAAACGTAAAGCTATACAAGAGATGGTTTAAAAACAAGAGATGGCTTAAAACTGATTACAGCTATACAAGAGAGAATAAAGATATGCAAAAATGCATAAATGTTTCTAATAGCAAGAATGGTCACTATTTTTAATATGTTTTTGGCAAAACAATGTTGGTATAAAAAGCATGAATATTTTTAATAATTGTTGAGTATGTAGTTTAAAATAACAGGACATATGAATTTGGTATCAATTCCACTAGATATTTCTAAAGAGACAAACATTTTCCAAGATTTTGCTTAATATTAATGTTATTAAATTTGTAAGATTAGACTAAATGTACTTTATAGTCATTGTATGTACAAATGCAGAAGAATTCAGTACAAATGAGATTAATGTCTAGTAATAAATATGTGTGAAAACCATATTTAATAAAAATGGGTCCAGGGTACCTACTAGATTGAAATGCATGAATAGCAAACAGTCTGTGTAAATACATACTGTACAGGATACATCGTAATAAGTTCAAAAGTAATTTGTCAAGTTGTAATATCATTGGTTTTACCACAGTAAAATAACTGCTTTCAAATATTTATTATCTAAGCCCAGTTCAGTACTTTATCAAGATGTTAATGGGCAGTTCAAAGACATGACCACAATGTTATGGTTAAAATGACATTGAAATTGTGTGTTTTCAGCAGTGTATAAATGCTTGCAGTAGCACATGGTTACTGTCTCTTATAGTTGGTTCAACAGTTGCAAAGAGTTAATGAAACAGTTCTAAGTCATAAATGAAATTCTATGGTTGCAAAAGAATAAATTGATCAAGTTAAAAAAAATAACATTAAAGCAGACACAGCTCATAACTGATAAAAAATATTTTCACAGAATGGTCTGCAAAAGAAAAAGTTGTTAAATACATTCAGTTTTGGTAGTAATACTTAATATCATTGTATTAACTATGTAAAATTGCATTTTGATTTGTTGTATCAAACTAAAGGTTTGTTTCTTGTGTTTTCTATATAAAATGTTTTGAGTATGTTTAAAAACAGAGGGAATTGTTAGATTTTATGAACATAAATCTGAAATTAATTATGTTGTAAATATGCTGAAAGAAAAGGCTTGCTTAAATGCAGAAACAAAGTTTAAGTAATATGTGATCAGCAGTCATACTAAATGACCATGGCTTGGAAAAGGAATCTGCTGAATGGACATTTTTCCCTTACAGACTCAAAGCAGGATGTATGCAAGAACAAAATGCAAAATCTGCTTTTAAGAACAATGACATGTTATTCTGCATGGAAAAACAGGATGACAGATGTTTTTATACAAAGATCCAAATAAAATACAGGATGTTCACACTGTCAGAAAAGTTGATCTCTGACAATGTGTTTTCTCAAAAATATGTTTTTCTTCATAAAACAGGATATGCTTATCAGCATTGACATAAGAACACATGTTTCTATACACGGATTCAAATAGAATACAGGACAATGTGTTTCCTCAAAATATGTTTTTCTACATGGACATCAGGACACTGTTACAGGATATTCACACTGTCAGAAAAGCTGGTCTCTTACAAGACATTGTTAAACAAGGAAGTTTAGTATTGTTTCTACAGGATAAGCAATTCTCCAAAATATGTTTATGTATGACTAAAAAGAGTATATAAAGAGCTGTATAAATCCAGTTGTTTAGGGATATGGTAGGAACACATTTGGTGTTCTGAGGTAAATGTTATATCTCTCACATCATCTGTACTATATGAGAAGTAAAGTTGGAACAGTACTTTTAAGCTGCAACGTGGTTTCGTTTGATTTATTATAAAAAGTTATTTGTTACTGCTCTTTAAAGTTGATGCTGCAAAGTATATTCTCTCATCAGTGTATATTCTGCAAGTTTCTGTATGCAACAGACTGTGAATGCAAATATAATCAGACTTTGAATTTTAGCAAGAATCCATCCAGGCAAGAAGCAAGAAGCAAGTAAGAGCCATATAATATTTTTTCACATTTGTGTACATATTAGTACAGTGCATTGGTGTATGATTCAGCGGTCATGCAACTGATCTCTGTTTGCGTGGGTGCCATGAAATTAGCCACCTCTGTTTTTAAGAGTCCAAAATTAGCTTTGGAGAAGTTCTTCATGGTGGTTACCTTTGCGTGGTGGTGGGTGTGTGTGTGTGTGGATTTCCAGTTGATTAGTTTGTGATCGGATGTGCACAGGGAGGAATTGATTATTGGTGTAGAGTAACTGTCGCCCATGTTAGTAATAACCAGGTCAAGGATGTTGTTACCTTTAGTGGGGATCAGAATGAGCTGGTCCAGGGCATTGGAATTAATGAATTCCAGGAAATGTTGGGCAAGTGTATTGGTACATGAGTAGTTTTCCCAGTTAATGGAGGAGTAGTTGAAATCGCCCAGTATGAGAGTGTTAGGTTGGACCCTGGTATTCTCCAGGGTGCTTAGGAATGTGGATTGTGTGTCTTGGGACATGGTTGGAGACCTATAGCAGGCTACAACCTGAATTGCTGTGTTACCCAATGTTAGCTGCACCTGAAGTATCTCAGATGGGTTATGTTGGGCAACTAGTCTGAAGGTGTACACATCCTTTATGAATATGGAAAGACCACCGCCTTTGGAGCTTCGGTCCAAGTTCTGTGGCCGAAAGGTGTGGAATGAGTTACAGCCTGGTAGTGCAGGGGTGCTTTCTGCTGCCTTGAACCAGGTCTGTGTTATGGCACAAATGTTGATGTTCTTCATTTTAAAGAGTGCTTTGAGCAGGTGCATTTTGAGATTTAGACTTCTAGCGTTGACCAGCATGACCCGCAGATTGCATTTGTTTCTAGCTGTTATGGTGGTAATTTGGTCTTTGGAACACCGCCTACAAAAGCAGTATAAGGGTGACAAGAGCCTTGGCCAGTATCCGTAGGCCCAGGGGTGACAGATGCAGGCCATCTCTGGCAAAGCATCGAGGTCTGTCAGTCATGTCATCCCAGACAGACAGATACTGGATCCCCTTAGAATGACACCAGAAACTTAATCAATTGTTGAAATCAATCATTTTCTGCTTGTACTGTGGTATCATTCTGGGTGATGGTAGAATGCTGCTCAGGGATGCTCAGGGCTAGGATCATACCCACCTCTCTCTCTCTCCAGGCCCCAAATAAGACTCACCACTGACACAGCCGTAGAGTTGAGTCCTCAACGGAGTGTTCCAAGCCAAGTCCTCCACCACCCTCTTTGTGAAACCAGTGCTCTGTGTCCTTGCTCCAAGTAGCTGACACACATTCTCTTTGAGATTTGATTTTCACACACACACACACACACACACACACACACACACACACACACACACACACACACACACACACAGATTTACCAGCTATGCCCCCTCTGTCCAGACTATAAGGTACATACTGCCGCCAGAACACTCCAGGCCAGCTACTCTAAGGCTCTTACAAGGGTACCCAATTATACTGAGTAAAATTAATACTAATACTAATGGTAGTGTTTGACCTATGCAGGAAGGCTTTCAGGAGCAGCCACAGTGTCACCAAATAAAACTACTCTCAAAGCTTAAAGTATCCTCTAAAAGACCAGTCACAATGAACATTTAAAATATATTTAATAATAAATAAGATAATATTAAAATACTAAATATCTATTTGCAGTAAACACCAGAGTTTCAGTCACAGGAAATATTAAAAATAACATTGATGGAAATACTTACACAGATACAGAAAAACAATACTTAACTAATCTTACTATAGTTTCCTGACTGATCTAAAGAATTACTGTCCCTCAGTTCACTTACTGGAGCAAGGCAAGATGAAGTGGGCTGGTGGTCTTTTCAGTTCCAAAACAGAGTGCCCTAAGACTTCTGTCTCATCTAGTATTTGAAACATCATTTCAGTGCTGGATTACAGAATGACATCACATACATCTGGTCATCAGACTATGGTTCCCACACTACTCCTTTACTAGAAACCGAGCTAGAATCTAGCACGTGTCATAATGTGCATACACAGAGCTTTGATAAGTTGTGTTATAGCATCTAGAAGCTATGAAACCATTTCAGAAACTTCTATCCATCCAGGGTAGCAATTAGGTTACTCCTAAGGACAATACTGTAAGATTCCTAGTCTTGGTTTTCACAGATATTTTGTCTCTGGCTGCAATCAGAACTGTAAGATGCAATCTTTATGGCCTAAACCAGGTAAATTAATGTTAGACTATTTTTCAAAGTTAGCTGGACTGAGATTAACCTCTTCTCTTCCATTATCCTCTGTTACAATATATTAATTTCAACAGTTACAATACAGTGTGATATACAGGTGTATTTTTTTTCTGTTTAGCAAGATCCACTGTTGGTATATTTGTAACACTAGCAACTTTAAAAGTACATTTTTAACACAAGTACCTGTACAAATCAGTTTGATATACAAATGATGTATAATTATTTACAAAACTCCAGCTAGCTATGTTAGCATTTATTACACATCCATTGCCCTACTTCTCCTGGCATAGCAGGCAATACCTCACATCATGACACTACTGCAAAAATATATTACTGTAGCAACTTTCTAAATTTATAATTGCAGATTTTAAAATATGTCCCCATGTATGTGCCCTTGTCCCACATTATTTTAGGCTTTGTTCAGATTTCTTGCCTTATGAGTTTAAGGGTTATGATTTGTGGTCTGATTTGACCATAGAGGGCATTACAGGTGGTGGGGTGCAAAACTGACCCATATTGGTAAGGACCAAATCTCATTGCTTATTTCATTGTCTTGAGTTCATTGACATTTTTATTGTCATTAATGTGTATTTATTGATCTGCCATGATACTGTCTTGTCCAGTGACATATTATCTCGTAATGACATAATGAGTATTATCTTGATGCAAAAAGCTACAAATTACAATAGTCCTCTTCTACCTTGCACATTTTATTGGTTACACTAACGGTTCTGTACTTGCTAAAGGAAGCAGTAGACCCTCCATTTGGATAGGAACCACTTTGGATTATTGCTATAGCTTGTGACCAAACCCTGTAGTAGAAGTGAATATTGTACAGCACTAGTAAAATTTACTGGGATGTTATTTTGCCCCATGGAGCTACTGTTCGTCATTGTGCTCATCTACTTCTTCATGGGGATATGATATAATGGGGTCTATATTACATAGATGAAAAATCAAAATCTCGAACGTTCGGATGAGCGAAAACGCAGGTAATCGAAATCCCCCTAAAAATATATTCCAACTCCGAGATCGCACTACAGTGAGGAAAGGGCAAATTTTCCGATCTTCACTGTACCGCGATCTCACAATATCGATTTCAATTACCTGCGTTTTCGCTCATTCCAGTGTTCGAGATTTTGATTTTTTTGGTTGTTCTGATAGGAACCCATATAATGGTGGTTGCTCTCAAAGCTTAGTATAGTAGTGTCTTAACCTCCTTGGGTTTCAAAGCTATAGCTGAATTTCTTTGAAGGTATGTATGTCATCTGATTAGGAATTTAGTGCACCACTGATTCCTTTAACACTACAGTGATGAGAATTACCTCCAAGCTTCCTTTCCTACTTACAGAAAATCCGTTTGTCATTTTAGCTTATAGGAGATCTTAGTTTTTGGTTGACTGGAAATGTACCAAATGTATTAGTATACTTATGAATTTAAATGATAATAATGCTATATTTATAGATGGCTATGTATGGTTTTAATTGCTACTTCCTGTGTACTGCCCATGTGCAGTATGCACAGTGCCTTGGAATCTTGCCACAAACAGCAATTTAATTTTGCCTTATTTCAGTTGCATTCAAGCAGCTTGATCTGCTCCCAGCTGCTGTCATTTTCAGTTTTATGACCATAAACTTGTCATGTAGGGTGCTTGTATTCCAAGACTGCCTAAAACATTGTTGAGCTCTGAGGAACAATCTAGTTAAAAGAATAATGCAACATCTGTACACAGGATAGAAACTTAGGTTGGCAAAACCACATAAGGAAAATGTCCATGGCCTCAAAATTAAATAGTATGACATTTCATAAATTTACTGTGGGTGCACATGTCATACAGCTAACTGGAATTTAATCACACAATCATGTCTTAGCCCAACTAATCTTCTCATTAAGATATATCTTATTTTAAGAAGAGCTAATCAGTTTCCTACCTTTTCCTATATTCCACTATAACTGATTTTGATTATTGTATTCTGGATTCCAACATGTTTTTGTTTCACAGGTTTCTGAGGAAAGCAATTTCATGTATTTGCAACTCACTGTAAAAAAAAAAAAAAGAAAAAAGAAAAAACTCTCATAGGATCATAAGAAGTTACTTGGCTAATAGCCAAAGAACTTTTTTAAGCCTAGCCATTCATGCCCCAATTTTCATAATTATTAGTGCCCTAGGACTAGAATGACTTTGGTATATGCCTGTGCCCTAGGCCATCTACAAGCTGCTCCTGTCCATAAAGGCCATAGGTGACAAGCCGGGGGTAAATTTACAATCTCCCATCTATTGGTATAAATTGCATTTGAATAGGATTATAGAAAAGCTCTGTTTCACATGAATGAGGATCTGTTCCAGAGAAGGGGTAATATCTGATACACATATCTGTTCCTCCAACATCTTTTGCTTATGTCACAGAAGAGGTTTAGATCCTTAGATCAGGTAATCCAGTGCTGTTTCTTTTAATTGAGAGCAGAGTATAGTGGGGCTATGATTTCCTTAGATCTAGATGCCTTGCCCTTACTTTTAAGTTGCAACACATAGAAGGATTTTCTCACCACCATGGCACATAGTGGTCAAAGTTCAGGTTACTGTCAATCCCAAGCCCCTTCACACTGGGTCTACTGTAATCTTAAAAGAGAGTTATCAATGCTGTAATTTGCAAGGGTGGTCATTTTTCCAAATGGTATAATTATGCATTTTTTGCATTGAGTTTTAGGCTATGGTTTTACACCAGTTATTTGGCTGTCAGACCATCCTCCCCATTCATGAGAAACAGAGCTCTTCTATAATCCTATTGAAATGTAATTTGGACCAATAGATGGGAGGGAATCCCCTGGGGGATTCATTGACTGCACCCAACCTGCAGTCATCAGCAAATCTGGTCAGGCAAAGGCCCTCTACATTTGTCATGACTTCAAAGAAGTATATTCCAAACAGGAGAGGTCCCAGTATGAGCCCTGTGGGTCACCATTAGTAACAGGCCTGTTGGTAGAGGTGGATTTCCCCACCTTAACTTAATGTGTTCTCTCTGTGAGCCATTTGGGTATCCATCAGTTGACATAGGGATCTGTGCCTAAATTAGTGAGTTTGTCTAAAATACCCAAGTGAGGTATCATGTCAAATGCTTGTGCCAGGTTGAGGTAGGCAGTATGCACTATTTTACCCACATCCATGGCTCTAGTGACCTTCTTGAAGAACTTCACCAAGTTTAGTAGGCATTACCTGCCCTTGACAAAACCAAACAGGACACACACTCACACCTGTGGCCAATTTAGAGTGTCCAGTCCACCTCTGCATGTCTTTAGAATGTGGGAGGAAACCCATACGACCACAGGGAGGACATGCAGACTCCACACAGAAGGCACCTTAGGCAACAAGGCTAACCTCTGCGCAACCACGTCCATTCAGCAAATCTAATTGCTCATGAGTTGGGGGAAAGAAAATACAAAAGGACAAACTTCAATTATAAGCTCTTAGCAGTGCCTATAACAAGCCCCACTGAGAGTGTGTGTAATCTGACCTGCAGTATGCTAACAAAGCTCTTAGAAAACCTTGCCTACATGAACATGTGTCTTGCTCAGCACTAAAATGTAAACAAACTCCTCTAGCAAAAACAAATCTGAGATAATGCCCCTTTAAGTAAAATAGTGTTCCTCTGTCATTAGCGTGACAGCAGAAAAAAATGCTGAACGTTTTATAATACAAGTGAATTAAGCAGATTTCCTTTTGATACACTTTTAAAAACACAGCCCAGTGCAGTTCAAATACTTTTGTAATACAGGTGTGTCATAAGCAAGATTTCCGTTAAGTCATTCAAGAGTGAGAAAGTTCTGTTAGCAAGGGACCTGTACTATGCATAATTGTAAGTCAGTTAGTCTTGAATACATAAAAATGTGACATTTACTTTATTTATAAGCAAAGAAAAAAAGATTTATTTTATTCAGTCAGTGGAGAAAATACTGAAGATGGAGTTTCCAACCCAGCAATGTCTTGTCAGTCTGTTTTCATTATGTTTAAGAAAGACTTTTATACGAAACACAAAAGCTGAAGCTCCTGTTATATAACTTTGTTGTAGCTTCTGTATAATATCCATGAATTCCTAAAGGCAAACTACATGAAAATGTCCTTTGCAGTGTACTTTTGTAATACACGTGTCTTAAACAGATTTCCTTTTGATACAGTTTTACAGACAAAACCCAATGCTGTTGAAATATGTTTTAATACAGGTGTGCCATAAGCAGGATTTCCATTAAGTCATTCAAGAGTGAGAAAGTTCTGTTAGTAAGGGACCTGTACTATTCATCATTGTGAGTCGGTTAGTCTTGAATGCATAAAAATATGACATCTACTTTATTTATAAGAAAAGAAAAAAAGATTTCTTTTATTCAGTCATTAGAGAAAATACTGAAGATGGAATTTCCAACCCAGCAATGTCCTGCCAGTTTATTTTCATTATGTTTACGAAAAACTTGTATACGAAACACAAAAGCCGAAGCTCCTGTTGTATAACTCTGTTGTAGCTTCTGTATAATATCCATGAATTCCTGAAAGTGAACTACATCAAAATGTCATTTACACCATTTTTTTGTAATGCAAGTGTTTTAAGCAGATTTCCTTTTGATGCAGTTTTAAAAACACAGCCCAGTGCTGTTCAAATACTTTTGTAATACAGGTGTGCCATAAGCAGGTGTCAGCTGTAACAGTCCGTCCTGACATCACGCACTAGTAACTGACCACTGAAGCTACCACTCCTATATCTTCCCTCTTGGGGTCCGCTACCAAGTTAGGGTCTCTACTCGCCGGTCCAGTGACAGATGCCATAGTGTTGGGGAGTGCATGTCTGTGTGTGTGCCTGCATGAGTCTGTGTGTTTGCGCATGTCTGTATATATCTTTGCTATGCTGAATGGATGTTGTGTGTGCGTGTGTGTGTGTGTGTGTGTGTGTGTGTGTGTGTGTGTGTATTGTCTCACTAATGACAGAGGGACAATAGTTTAATGGCTAAAATATTGTCCCCCTGTCATTATTACAATGCTTTTTATTGAATTGGTTTAGCAAAACAGAACCTTAGAGGGACAGAGTGACAGAGCCACAAAGCCAATTTCAATAAGAAACATTCTAATAAATCAAACATATTCAGAAGTGATTAAAGTAAATGAAACATTAAAGGAATATATCAAATTGATTAACAAAAGACTGCAAAAAATCGAAGAAGCTTTAACCATCAATTCAGATGAACTAACAAAATTGCAAAAATCAGAGGCAGAAATGAAGAAAATGTGGGGTGAGTATGAAATTTCACAAGAAGAGCTGTTTCAAAAAATGGTAGCATAAGAAGACATCACACTTGGAGAATACCGAAGATTTTTTCTATTGTACCAGAGAAACTGAAAGGAGGACACTGTATTAATTTTATAAAAGCACAAATAAGCAACTGGACTGGTGTTCTACAGCAAGATTTGTTAACTGAAAGACCACATTGAGTGAATGCTCCAAACCTGGCCATGAGAAAGCAGACAAGATCTGTAATTGTAAAGATGCAGTCATGCCAGCAGAAAGAGTTCATCCCGACAAAACCGTGGCATAAAGGAAAAGTACTAAGAATTAGAGACAACAGAGTGCTTGTGGAAATGATTATTCACTGTACATTCAGCAGAAGAGAACCAGATTTATCCCTGCAATCAGGGAATGTCAAGAGGCAGGTGTGAGGTTCAAGCTGCTGTATCCAGCCACATTCAGAATATTTTTTTCCTGGAAGATCAAAGCCATTTTTGGATGCAGAATAGGCTAAAGAGGAAATAAAGAAAATATCCAGCAAAATTAAGCCAGCAAGCAGAAGGGCTTTCTGCTTCTCATTCTTCTGACAATAAAGCTCATAGAGGGATATTGACAGTAAAACATTTTGCATTATTTCAAAGGAAAATGCTTGAGAAACAGAGAAAAGCACAGGAGGTGACTAGAAGAAGCAAGAGTAGCTTGGGCCTTAACCAGACTCTGGTGTTCGGAGATAGATTATCATGAAGAAGACCAGCAACATTGAAATTATTGAATAAATGGGAGACTATAAAGCATCAGTCATATTTGTTAAATATGGCTTTGCAAGAAAAAGTGGCTGAGATCTTGGGCTTCTGGGGTGGGTGTGAGGTGCAGAAGTGTACTTGATTATGTTATATTATATGTAAAATTAAGGTAATATTTTCCCTTGTATTTACAAGAGGGGATGTCTAGATCAATGTCCTTGGCTTAAGCTATGAACAAGTTTATTTTTATAAGCAAATAGGCTTGAAAAATAACACAAAATGATGAAAGGCATGAAACATTCAAAAGTTCCTTGCCTCTGCAAACATATTAACTTGTTTTTTCCATTAATGAATATTCTCTGTGGGAGACATGACGTTTGTAGCTGGGGGCAGTTGGCCAGAGGAGATTTGTACATAGTGTTCTGTATGAAATTTACAAAGATCCCTCCCTGCATCTGCAGAGTTGTTAGTTGCTTTTTTCTCATTGCTGACTACTTTTATTACACAGACAGAAGCTGTCTGCAGGTACAAACAATTAATTTTGAGAATCCTGAACATTGTAGACACAAATACAAAATTCAAAGGTGCAGTGGCAAGCAGTCCAGCAAAAATAAAGTCTGAAATTAAGTGAAGTGAATAAGAGATAGCATCCTCCCTAGCAACACTAATACTTGAATATATTTAATAGAACAGTGTGCAATTTAGTTTTATTTAATGATAGCCAGTGCACGTTTTGGGAATAAAAGTTAGTCTTTTCTTAAAGCACACAAGCTGTTATGCATATCTGGCAGGAGAACCGAGAAAAAAGAAAAGAACAGGCATCAGTCAAGGTAAATGGGAACACAGTCTGTAACATGCTTTAGCATGGAAAACCTTAATTTTAAATTAATTAATACATATAGGTGCAGCTCTCGATTTGGGGCATTTTCTGTCTGGAGAATTTAACTTCATTTGTTGAAAATGTACATAGTTTTGTGTGATTATTCTAAGTTAACAGGGGAGTGGGTTGTTTTTAAAATGTATTAAGTCTTTTTAGGTTTTTCATTTAAACAAAAAGTCTTGAAATATGATTTAGGTTCAAATGGGATGAGAAGAAACGACTTTATAAATGATCAGCCTGCCAAATAGTCTGTGCATGAAATACAAAAGTTGGAAATGCACTTTAAATAAAACTGCCATGTATAATAGTTGGATCAGTAGCTTTTTAACAATATGGCTACTTTGTCCATACTATCTTGGACTATAAATGGCCTTACAGATACAGACAAAAAGGAAAGAGTATTGGTTTATGTTAAGAAATGCAAAATGCAAAGAATAATGCTGCAGAAGACATGTTTGGTAAGAATGAGCACATGAATTTGACAAGGAAATGATTTTATGATGGATATTCAGCAAGACATCAGGGACAAAGGAAAAGGGGCATAATGATACTGATTGCTAGAGTGGTTTCAATAGTGAAAGAAGAGAAAAAAAGAAATAATGGTAGATTTGTGGTAGTAAGGGGCAATTGGCAAGAGGAGGATCACACTGGTATGTATTTATATTCCATCAAAAAATGCTATTATGAAAAGAATTTAATTAAATTAAGAAAACAGTGGGAGAAATAATCAACTTTTAGCTGGGAATATTACTTGTAGGCGTGGTTTGGAACTTAATTTGCAATAATGAGTGTGTCAGGAAGACTCTGGGGGAGAATATAGCAAATGAAGATACATTTCTGAAGAGATGCTTGAAAATATTTGGTATGGAAGATTTGAATTCAGCAGCAGGTGCTCAGACAGAATTTACATAGTATTCCCCAAGGTACAATAACTGGGCTAAACTGGATAGGATTTACATTTCGCAGGAACATATGCATTTATTTGAAAACTTCTACACACATCCACTAACTATTTTAGATCATGCACCAATAAAACTAAGATAAAAATGCAGGGTAATTTAGATAAAAGGAGACACTGGTATTTTCTCACCTACCTAATAAAGAGAGGAATTCAAGGAATGTGTAGTGGATATTATTCAAGAGTTAAAAGGGAAGAAAGAAATTTCTTCAGAAGGGATTCCTAGTGAGTGGGATAAAATAAAAATGGATTTGAAAAACAGGGAAGAAATGAATGAGTAGATATGGTTAATGAATAGCAGTTATTTAGAGGGGCTGACAAAGGTTAAAATATTGAAAAATAAGGAGAATATCATAGAATAAGAAGACCAACTGCAGAGTGCTAAAGAGAAAATACGAGTATTTGGAAAATATACACAAGTTTAGAAAGATTGCTGTTAAGCCACTTTTTTTTTATAACGCCAGAGCACAAAAACTTTTAGCACAATGGCTTAGACAACATAAAGTAGAAAGGGTTGTCACCAGTCTTAGAAAGCCTATGAGAAGAAAAATAACCAGAGATCTTACAGCAGTATTAGCTATATTTCAGAATTTTTATAAAAGTTTGTATAAAGCAGATGAATGTGGAAACCAACAAAAGGGCACAAATGTAAATATTTATGAAAGACTTAATTATTCCAAGTAAGAGGAATGTGAGGCTCAGCAACTAATAGTTAAGATAGGAGGAGATCAGATAAAAGTTGTGACGTATAATCAATTGGCAGCAAAGTCTACAGAAGCAGATGGTATTCCTGTGGAAGTTTGGAAATTAGGAGGAAAGAAAGTTAAAGCTGTAAAGAACAGGAAGATTTTCTTTAATACTATTTTATAGAAGGGGAAGCACCAGCTTCTTCAAACAAACATGTGGCTGCTGTAGTATCCAAAGAGAGTAAAAACCCATCAGACCCAGCTTCATATAGACCCATTTCAATTGTAAACCATGATTGTAAAGTGTTTGTCTATACTATCTAAAAGAATGGCAAAGGTGTTACTAAAAGTGATAGATATGGATCAATGTGGTTTTGTGAAGGGGAGGCAAACATTTGACAACATTAACAGAACAGTGATGATCCAGAGGGAAGCAGAATGTAATAAAATACAGCTAAAGTTGGCAGGTTTTAATGTAGATGATGCATTTGACAGAGTAAGTTGGGATTTTATGAGTAGGACAATGGAAGCATTTGCATTCCCTGTTATAATAAGGTTGATTAGGAAAATGTATGAAGGATCAGAGGCAAGAATTAAAGTAGAGTGGTTCTTTTCTGACAAGTTATGTTTGAAAAGGGGAAGCATGTGTGTGTGTGTGTGTGTGTGTGTGTGTGTGTGTGTGTGTGTGTGCCCTCTTCCCCCTTTGTTGTTTGCTTTATATTTAGAGTTATTGACAAAGGAAATGAAGGAATTAGAAATTCAGTGATATAATTGCTATGGCAATCGAGAAAAGTTGACTTTATTTGCTGATATTATTTTGTACTGTATAAATCCAGACAAGGACATTTTGATGTAGAACATTTTGAGACAGTTTCAGGTCTTTTATCTTCATTAATTTTATATCAAGAAAACAAAGGTTATAACCTTAAATTATGTACCTACACCCAAATTAGTTCAGCAATACCCATATTTATGGGTACACATTCAGTCAAGTAGGAGTATGTATTAAAATAGACTTATTTTATGTGCAGCAAAGAATATGTGTGAAGAGAATATACAAAAAATAGTACAAAAATGAGAATCTGGAATCTCTTATTTTATAGATATGGATAGTAAGAAACAAGCAGTGCAAATGTTTTTAGTCCCTTTTAGTTTTATATGCAGGTTAGGTGTATTTTTATCAACCAGAGGAGAAGTTGTGTAATAATAAAGATTTGAAATAATTAATTTGGGAGGGGAAGAGGGCAAGAGTTATGTGAGTTAAGCTGATCCTTCTACTAGAACAAGGTGGTTTAGGATTGCCTAATTTGAATGGGTATTTTACAGCTATGCAGTTACTGTGGTGGTGGTGCTGCGGTAGCGTTGTCGCCTCATAGCAAGACGTTGTCCCGTTCGATTCTCAGCTAGAGCGTCTTCTGTGTGGAGGCATACGTGAATGGGGCGTGCCTTCGTTGAAGGTTGTGCGTCAGGGCTGGTAACCCGGTACGTAAAAATCCACTACCAATCATAGCAGACCGGAGTTCCGCTGTGGCGACCCCTAACCGGGAAAAGCCGAAAGACACAAACATTTTACAGCTATGCAGTTAATGCTCATATACACAGTACACACAGAAGGTTGAAATTGAAAGTGGAAAGGGATGACGTTGAAGGGGGTGGGGGTAGTTCAAGAAATAAAGGAGAAAGTGGGATTTTGGATGCAGATCCTTAAGGAGAATAGCAACAACCTTACTGACTGCTATATTCACAAAGTTGTGTAAAGTATTCTAAGAACTAAGCCAACACAGGAGTGGAGAAAGGAAGTGTTACCAATAGGGATGATGCAAGTAGTGGCACAGAAAATTGGGAGAGATAAATGGGATTCACTGGAGAAAACTGGCAAAGAAATCATGTATTGGGGAATAAATAACTAGAGATTGAAAGGTAATAGAATGGAATAAGGCCAAGAAGTTGTAGTTTGGACTACAGGCTAGAGACAACTTCCTTTCCCTACCATGAACTGAGGCAAAGAGAAAGGGATAGGAGAATCCTAAGTGAAATACCTGCACTGGTAGAGTTTTAGATGAATCTAGAACAGAAGCTAATGTGAAAAATAGGATAATTAGCAGGACATATAAAATACTGCATGATAACTATAAGAATCAATCAGAGGAGGTTGAAAAATATTAGGAATAGAGACTGGGTAAGCGATTTACAAGAGAACAACAGGAAGATGTATGTATGGCTTCCAAATATTCAAAAAAGTCCAGAAGGTGTAGGACTTTTGCTTGGAAATGTTTGCATGGGTATTTTTATACCCAAAGCAGACTTCAAATGCTTTTTCTTTGGGTAGACAACAAATATTGGAGGTGTGATGGGGAAGAAATAGGTAACAGGGAACATTTCTTTGAGTGTTTTGAACTGGTAGATTTTAAAAAGTCCCTGCTGTATACTCTGTCAGAAATATTGGGGAGCAAATGGCTGTAATTAAGAGGCGATTCTTTTGAGCTGCGACACAGGATCTGAACTGCCCAGACAAAGAAACGTCTTAAGTGTAATTCTAATGGCTGCCAAAAATGCAATTACTAGTAAATGGAAATCAAAATCTAAACCAGCCATATTTGAAGTATTGAATATTGTAAAAGAGATAAAAAAAGACTAGGAAAATTGATCTTTAGAAAAGAGAAGGAACAGATTACTAAGAAATAAATTGAACTATGAGGCACAATACTTGCAAAGTGGTTAGAAAGACCTTCTATATAGCCCACCTTATCACGAAAGGGTTCACATCTAGATCAAGAGAGGTCATTGTGCCCCTCTGCTCATCACTCATCAGGCCCATAATTGAATACAATGCCCCATTTGGGATGCACCTTACCCGACACCTGCAGCAACTGGAAAGACCCCAAAAGTACCTCACCAAGAGGATCAAGGGACTCAAACAGATGCCCTACGCAGTTAGGCTAAAGAAACTCCAGCTCTACTCAGTTGCTTACCCACCACTCAGAGGTGATCTGTGCCTGACGTATAAAGCCATGTCCAACCCAGAATTAATGGACATGCTCCACCTCAGGAAATCCAAATCCCTTAGAGCTACACGCTCCAGGGACTTAAACCTCAGCACAGAAATAAATAGGACATGCTGGAGGGACAGATTCATATCCCAGAGGCTCCCCTCACTCTGGAACAAAATCCCAATCCATGTTAGGCAGAGTCCCTCAATGACCCTCTTCAAGAGAAATCTTGACGAGTGGATGGGAGATCGTAGGTTTACCCCTGGGATCTCTTCTGTGTCCCTACTAGACAGAGGCACAGTAAACTAACCTCAAAAGGGCTATCTTCTGTGACCTACTATATAGAGGCACAGTCAACTAATCTAAAAGGGTGGTGAAAGCCAAACTCACTCTGGCTAGGCTTATAAATGCCCTAGGGCAGATAGCCTAGTATCAACCTATGAACCTGTAAGAAGGAGAAATGATAGTTAAGGAGGGAAGGCAGGAATTGAGCACTTTTTGTAGTGTTGGACTAAATGAGAGTTGTAAAGAAAGAAATCATCTGCAATGTATGTAAATGGAAAATGTTAATATGGTTTGTTTTCTTTTCTTTTACTGTATGTGTGTCTATGCCTTAAGTGATTTAATAAAATCCCCACCCAGGCATTATTGATAGACTTGTAAATCTGAATATAACTCCATGTATTGCGTGATGGATAGCTAACTGTTTTTTTGACAGAATGCATGTAGTTAGAGAATCAGGAGTCACTTCTGAAAGCAAAAAAGTTACCAGTGGTGTACCAAAGCGCTCAGTTTTGGGCCGTCTCCTCTTTGACATATATTTCGCTGACATTCAAGTCAGCATTTCTGGCCTGTGGTTAACGAAGTTTGCAGATGGCTGTAAAATGGGTGTTTTTATTGGTTCTTCAATTGACTCACAATTGCTGCAACATGGCTTAGACCATGTTAACAGTTAGTAGAAGGACAGTGGTCTCAAGTTAAATGTAAAAAAAAATGTAACATAGTTCATTCTGGTAAACAAGACTGTTTCACCTACCATATAGGAGGTGCACCCGTCCAGTCAGTCACTGTTGTAAGGGATCTAGGTATTCTTGTTGATTTTATCATTTGACCATCATGTCTCCACAGTAGTTCAGAAAGCCTTTTATCTGGCTCATCTAATTTACAAAGGCATCTCTACTAGATCCAAAGAAGTGTTAATGTTCCTTTACCCATATCTTATCAGACACATTATTGAATATAATGCACCTTTTGGCATCTGTTGATCTAAACATAACACAGCTTGAAAGACCTCAGAGGTTAATAACTAAAATGATCTATGGCCTCAAAAGGAGAGCCTGGCTTCACTTTTTCTGTACTCAGCCTCTTACGTATTCCTTCATGGATGTTTATGTCTAGTCTTTTGTGCCATGAAAGATCCAACCCTATATGATCTTCTATTCCTTCACAGAACTAATGATACATTAAATACTGTGTTAAAGGAACTATTCCTTCATCAGCAGATAAATAAGACATGGCATGATAGATTCATATCCCAATATATCCCTCAACTATGGAGCAAACTTCCACTACATGTCAAGCAGAGTAGCACTCTTGCCAACTCAAGGTCAGCTTAGACATTTGGATGGGTAGTCTCAAGTCTCTCTCAGTATGTTGTCTTGTCCTCCCTGGGGATAAAGCAAAATTTTGAGTAGGGTTTTCTGGCTAGGCTTCAGGTGATCTGCATACTGTTTCCTTAGTACTTACCTACAAACCTATAACATGTTTTAAAGAAAAAATCATTTTCACAAGAAGTAAACTCTTTTAAACACTAGATATTGATATATAATGTAATTTATAAAGGCTGTCTGTATGTATCTTTGGTGTAATGACTGCTAGCATTGTACTTGTTTACTTGTGTAATTCATTTACACTGAGAGTATCTTTAAAAATTCATTACCTTGCACAGGGCAGTTAACTCAACAGGTCTAAAGTGTTGCCAGTACACCAAATATACAAAAATGGAAATCTGATCCCGAAGAACAGATCCATCTCCAATCCATTAAGTCAGAGAACTGATGTCTTGGGCATTAGTAGTGTTCAGCCTCTTAAGTTTTTCCATGTTACCATCACTATCCTCCATTCCACAATGCACAGCTCCATGCTGTTTCTGTCTAATTCTTTCACAAAGCAAAAGTTTTAGACTGAGAAACATGGAACCAGGATGAATAGTAAATATGTTAAAGTGAAATTTTTTCTTCTCTCATTTTGATTGCCATCCTTGGTGACTGATTTTGAGTCATTATTTCTTTGAATCATGCCCCCATCTTTGTTTGGCCTACGTCGTCTGAATGTTATTACTTAGATACCTGTTGCCAGTAAGTCTGCCTCTGGAAAGTAAACCCTGTATGCTGACAGAAATACTAAACATTTAATTTGTCTTGGCTTTAGTCACGATACAAAGATATGAATAATTTGCATCAGATTTAAGTATGCTACAAAGTGACAACATAAAAATGCACTTGTGGCAATGCATATCTGCTTTCTTTTCTTTTAAATCACAAGACCACAAACAGAAATATAAGTCTGATAAAAGTAAAGATTATTTTAGGAGATGTGATTTTTGTTTCAAACTGTGGAGAAAAAAATAAAAGAATTTACATGCATCCTCATGCTGTTTCTTAAATTTTTAATTTATTGATTTGTTAGTAAAGCAAGTAAACTGGCCTGTCGCAGATACTTTTCACCCATGAACTAGGCCAAAAAAGACAAAGTTTACTGCAGTGTGTGGCAGTAGCTTAGAGTAATTAGTCATATACAGTATTTTACAAGACAGGAGGTAACTTTAGTACTCATGATTAAATAGCAAAGCAAAACATGCAAGAACACAGCCAATATCTAAACTCCACACAAACTCTTAACCAGAGATTAGGACTGAACATTCAGCTAAGGCAGAGCTCTGTAATATGAAATCACTAGTCTTTCAGCTTTTTCCCGGTTAGGGGTTGCCACAGCGGAACACCGGTCTGCTGATTGGCAGTGGATTTTTACGGTGCTGAGGTGCCAGCCCGATGCCCAGCCTTCAAAGAAGGTACACCCAATCACGCATGCACCTACCTGCATGTCTTTAAACATCACTCGATCACATACTAGCTAAATAAGTCATGGAGCATGAGTTGGAAGGCAAGCTCAAGCTTCCCTCTTCAGTTTTAGATGATCCTGCCACTAAAATTGACAGTTATAATGAACGTCTCAAGCTCTCTGTAATTTTTAAGAAAGCCACTTATAACTGTAATGCACAACAAAAATGAACATTGTTACTCTGAAATAACACAGTTTATGAAGTTACTAACAAGTGTGTGACCATGAAGTTAAATAAAGTAAGAGGGTGTGGGGTATCCCTAGCATGGACAGTATGGAGGGCATAACCTCCAAATAGAAAGTGTCCTTTCAGGTGTTTTTTTTAACTTTTATGTAGTATTTGTGCCATACATTATTTTTTATTAGCATATATTTCAATGACTGTGAATTTCAGTACTAGCAGAAAGTTGTTTGTAATTTTTTTTTTTTGAGTGGGTTTCAATACTTTGGACCTTCCTTCTTTTCATGACAGAAAACATTTGTATACACCTTTTTTATCACCCTCCCCTGTGTGGAGAAAACACCTTCTTTCTTTTCATGACAGAAACCTTTTGCCCATACCTTTTTTATCTCCCTCCCCTTGTGGAGAAAATCAATGATTCCAGATATAAACTGAGTCTACTAGCTATTGCTGTTAAATGGTTTAAGAGAGATATGTTATCTTGATGACAGACCCCTACCCAATAGGCATAACCCCTTCCTGATTCAGTTGTACAAACTACATTACTGACAGTACCTCTAGTTTCAGCATTGACATCAGTTCTACCAACTTTAATTATATCATTTTTCTCTTCACATTAGTTGTCCATGTATTGATGGTAGCAACATTAGTACCACTGTCATCAGTACATCCATGTTGGGTCTGTCATTCATTAGTGTACCCAGCATCAATGGGGCCAGTTTTGCTTCTCAGTCTTCCTTTCCTCCAACATAGTTTTACCAGGTGTTGCCAGTGCATACTGTTGGTAATGCAGGTATCAGTGCTACTTGACACCTGACTTACAAGCATATTCCAGAACTTCCGCACAAGTGCTTCTGGGACCCCTGTTGCAGATCTTGGTACTCCCATCATCAGCAATACCCAACTAATAATATTCCTAGTCTCTCTCATGCTTTCACCACCACTTCTAGCCTCTTTTTCCCTTAGATTTTCCCTTCCTCACTTCTAGTTACAGGTGCTAAGTCTGTCCAAAAGGCCAGCTGCCTCCCCAAAACAGAGTTATTATTCTTCAAAAGACACAGTTCTTCAAAATGACACCACATTAAGCCAGCACTGGATACATCCTCCCTCTTCTTCTTCTTCTGGCAATTCTAAATTTAGGAAGCTGTTACAAATGAAGCAACAGAAGTGTGGATGACCCACAGACAAGATTGCAGGAGGTATGCAGTCATCCAGCAATCCTCCTTAGTAGCTCATCAGTGATCAGCAATTTGCAACATGATACAGACATAGCCTGGGATAAACAGATAGTGTTGCACTTGTTTCACAAAACCAGCTGGATATTCTGCTGTCGGAAAGAGTGTGTCAGATGAGCAAATGAAACCAGATATAACTATATCTGCTGCACCCAGAATTACAACCTGGCTTCTCAGAGTTCCACATTCTAACTGGAGACTAATAAGTCACAGGCAGTAGCTAGCCCAGTGGTATAAAAGGATAAAGCCCTGAATTCAGCCCAGGAGACCTGAGTTCAGCTAGTGACTCAGGCATATGATGAAGTTGTTTGGGAGGATGGGTGCTCCTGTCTTGTCAGGGAACATCCAATCTGGCATAGGCAGGTTGTTGCTTGAGTGCTGGTAGAGACTAGGAGCTGGAACAGTCATAGGCCTAGGTGTGCAAGATGGCTGAGGAGGCATGGTTGCCATAGGCCTAGGATAGGCATGTCTCAGAGGTGACCCCCCCCCCATTGACTGTATAGCCTACAGGTGAAACATAAACATGTCAGAGGGTAAAGACTAAGAAAAGCCTTGGCGTGCTGAAATGGTATATGTGATGCTGCCAGCTTTCAACTCTACTCATTGATCCACTTCTTCCCACCTCATTATGACAGCCACAGCAAGGGGAAGGGGGTTATTTTGACACAAGCCTGCTATTCTGTATCCATTCCACTCCCATCAAATTGTCTCCACCCCAGGAAGGACCGTGTAATACCTGCCCCAAAGCTTAGGAGGTATAGGAGCATAAGCTGAGCAGGTGGTTGTTAGATTGGAAGACATATCAGGGAACACCGCAAAAGAATCCCAGGCAGTGGATAGATTTTGGAAGTATATTCTTTCATCCACCACACTTCCTCTGAGGATACTAAATTATCTGATCCACATGCCGTGGTTTCACTGTGTTTGATGAACACATTTCAGCATATGGTGAAGAGATAGCTTGACAGTTCCCTTTGATAAATCAGTTAAGGCCCCAGCTTCCACTACAACAAATTTTAATGAATCAAATAACACACAGATTTCTACCTCCATAATTTCATCAAACACATTTTATGTTGCATATAATGACACAGAAGGGGCTTTTAGAGCAGCAGGATCCCAAAGAGCTATTTGCTAGTTCTCCTAGGTGCATTTGACAACTTTTGTTGAGGACACTAAATTCACTTTTATTGACTCCGCCTTTAGAAGCTCCTTTCTTTTTGAAGGCTAAATCCTTATGACTGCTGGGATCCAGATTCATCATTTACTGCATGCTTTTTGCCATGGTGTAGAGGTGTCCATACTTGCGTAGACTTCAGCACAACCCACAGTTCCAGCAGTAGGTGACATTGTGTTCCCAACAGCCACGACCATCTGAGGTCCAGCAGACTTACTGGCCCAGAGACTGGGGTCCCATTTCCATCAAGGTGGCTATAGTCAGATCTAAAATAGATTGTGACACTCCTGACTGCTTCTGTTAAGAGGCAGTCTGGAAGTGATTCTCCATATGTACTCAGCTTGGTGCAAGACACTCAAGGAGTTATGAACCAGGAGGATCATATTGAAAGGCTTCAGTACCCCTCTCTTTCCTATCCATTCTTCAGTCTGTACCTGTGCTGAATATCTCATCCCCATCAGATTTATCAGTGAAGGTGGGAAGTTCAAAGTCTCCCCAAGAAAATTTTTATTTCGACCCAGGCCTGTTTTTAATTCAGAGTGTCTAAAAATTCTTTCCTTCTCAAGGAATTTTCACAAGGACACCCTTTATTCTTTGCTATCGTGCTTGTGAAGAAGAGATTGGATGTGCTTTTTTGATCTTTGGTACACTTATCTCTGCATCAAAATTGCCACATAGTTCCATAGATTCCCACGTTTCCTCTTAAAAAACAGTGATCGCCAGTGTTAAATCCTTCCTTTCAGTCACACCTCATACTGTAGGGCATTCATGAAATGCACCTCTGAAGTAACAGCTTGCCTTAGGCCACAAAGCATGAGGGCATTTCCCCATCTCGATGACTGGCTTCTAACTGCAGCATCCAGACTTCCTTCATATTACTTAACTTCTTAGGAACTATCTTTTTTGCAGAGTACCATCTTTGTACCATTAAGGTATTGACTTTCATATGCTATTTCCTACATACCAGGACTTGTCTGGCATTTTTAGTCCTGGTAAGGATTCAGAGTATTCTGCAAATGATACAGCTTCTGATGTTAGATCCAACTGCAGCAATGCAATGGTCTGAAACTCATGGCATCCTCACTATCTATGCTTCCAGTTGTCATATTTCATATGATGTTTTTTTCACTGAACCCTTTGCATTTGATAGTCACAGGAGAAGCATCCCCTTTCTGGTTCCACCTGAACTATGAACATATACCCATTCTATCAGAAACATGGCAGTAGTCTGGTGTATCAGCAAGAAGAGTGGAACTCATTCTTACTGAATTTTGTGTAGAAGCCCTGTGGGTTTGACAATGGTTACTTCAAATAAGTCACTTTCTGACCAGAATTAATGTTCCATAGAGGCCAGATGCCTAGCAGATAAGATGAATTACTGCTATCTTAAACTTTATGAATGTTTTCTCATCAGGCCAGCTGTCAACCTCTTTCTTTCTCTGGCCAGCTCCAAATGTAGCTACTATTTTTCCTTCTCCATCCTGTCATTGGACAGAGTTCATAGGTTCATCTAGGCTAATGGCCCTGGAGCCTTTACAAGCCTAGCTCATAGAAGTGCCCTGGCATCGTGCCACCCGACGTTAATTCACAGTCCCTCTATCAAATAGAGCCACTGGAGTCAAGATTCCTGGGCATCTTGTGTGCAACTATTTAATAGCTAACATGACCCCCCCCCCCACACACACACACACAAATGCATACTTCTGATCCAGACTGATTACCTTAATCTTCAAACAAAACCTTCCCTTCTCTTCTGCACATATTCTGTTACTACATTCCCTTTCTAAATTACTTATCAATTTAATTCTCTGGTAATAGTTTTAATACTAGATGTCTATAAGTAAGCAGTTTCCATCCATCCAGACATATATCTCTAACATTCCAGAGTCAAAGCTTTTGCTTTTATATCTACTGTTTTTGTTCACATGTCAGCATACTTCCTAGCATTTATTGTTTCCTTACAGTTTCTCCCTTATTGTGTCCCAGGACACATTAGTGTCAGGCAGGATACTGCTCAACTTTGCCTCATGTTAGTCCTTAAACCAACAATTCATTGGAGCTAAGGCATTCTGACTTGTATTAGTGGAAACACTCACTAATAGCATGTGGCACCCCCCCCCCACTTTGTTATATTTATATTAACTGTGGTAGCACTAGATCACGCACTATGCACAGCTTTCATTCCTTTTGCATGGATTATGATTTTTCCATCACAAATCCCAACTCATTATTGCAAAGGCTATTTCGTAAAGACAGGTACTTTAAAATGTTATTACAACAAGCTACCAAAGTAAAATATGTTATGCTTAATCTATTGCAGATTATGTTTCCTGTACCAACTGGCAGCCCCAATATATCTGAATCAATGTAATGATAATGTAAATGTGGTCTCTCTACCCTGGAGGCTGTACAACACTAATCTGTACTATATCCATGATTGCACTGACTCATAGAGAAGCTACAAAATGTCTTTGCCTTTCCTCTGAGATGGTCCAGCCTTGGTAGTAGTATAGAGATCATAGTATTGAAAGATAATCCACACATCAAGGATGCCATGGGGTACAGCCTCAAAAGGTTTTTGTTAATTATTAACATATTTCTACAGAGGCAGTCAGACAGCACAGAGGTGCAGTGTGGTTGGTAGGTTGGACATTGCTAAGCTTTGAGTCAGTATTACAAAGCAGACCCTTATAAAAGTTATCAGGACTCAGCGGCTGCTGTTTGATGAATCCTGGTTTGCTCTGACTGTTACTGTTCTCCTTTATTACCTCAAATTCTAAATAGAAAAATGGAGCTTATCTCATAAAGGCCTTTGCTTGTGCTTTAATCACTCTAATATGTATGAAGAAGTGAAGTTTATGTACTCAATTTTTTGCCTGCTGACTGACAGATTTAGGATTGTGAAGTCAGGATTGGTGAGACCACCTCCACCAAGACACAGGTTACCAACAGAGTATTCCCCCCATGACACTAACATCCCGCAAGAGGGTCTGCAGTGTGATCTTGAGCAAATCACTTAACCAGACATTGCTTTTGGGTCATCCCTGAAAAGGGACTGTGTGTCCAATGGGCCTACATGTTTAACAAATGAGTGTTATTATTAAGCCATACCCAGTTAGTAAATAAGTGGACACATATGTACAATTTCTGCATGTCAGGTGGACAGATTTTTCTGTCTGAGCTGGTGCTAGCTCAGGTACATATAAAAAATTCCATGGCATTTATTGAAAGGAATAGGAGGATTTCTCTGGAATATTGGTCAGATTTTCACTAGTCAGTATGAATACCATTTTCAATCTCCTCTGAAAACATGTAACAAAACCAGATCCGTTGGCAGGAAAGAACATCAGCTTTATTAGAACAACCAAACTGACTAAGTGCTTTCACCCACAGTTGGGCTTCATCAGAGTCAGTGTAAAACAACCCTAATAGCATTTATATATTAATTAGTGCAAATGAATTAAACAATTAAACTCTAAATTGTTAAAAACATTTAACCCCCTAGCATCCAGTTCCCTTCAACACTGAAAGTAAACACCTAGTGTACAAAACCTTGTCTATACTAAAGCTACAGCAATATTAAAAATTAACAAACTCACTAATCCTGTACAATAAAAAGATAAGAAAATAAACCTAGCCATAAATATAATGCTGAATAAACATTTAAAATGTGCATACATTATAAAAACTGAGATTTATATTTTAATACACACACTGTTGAAATATTGTCATTAATGCCCAGTGCTTTAGATGCATCCAGGCGTAGCTGCCATAAACATTCTTTAACTTCCAATAGAGTTTTAAGGTCTCCTCCAAAATCACGTTTTGTCAGTCTGGCAATGACAAAAAATAAAAATCTTTTAAAATGACTAGAGTTCTTACTATGATTAAATAGGGCATTAGTAGATTTTTTGTTTTTAATGTCCCTGTTATGCTCAAGTATTCGTAATCTCAATTTTCTTGTGGTCATACCCACATAGAATGCAGTACAGGATAGACATGTAGCCACATACACAACCATGCTTGTGTTACAGTTACAGTACCCAGGACATTTCAGTGTCTTCTTGTAACTACATATCTGTACATATGGTCCATCGCTGATAAATTTACAAGTACTACATGTACTTCATTTCCCCATCCTAGCAGGTTTCGGACTAGTTGTCCTAGAAGTTTTTTCAAAAAGATCTTTCAAATTCAAATGTCTACTGTTAATAAACCTTGGAACACACCCACTTATATCTTTTAATTCCTGAGTAAAAACACTGTCTCATACAGAGTGTATAATATTCTTAATTTTTATTCCTGTTGGGTTATATTCAATAACCATACCAGAATGGTAGTTCTGACCGGTCATCTGTTTATAATATTCACCATCAAACAGTATGTAATTATTGAGTAATACCATCTCTATT
This sequence comes from Protopterus annectens, assembly GCF_019279795.1. Classification (NCBI taxonomy): domain Eukaryota; kingdom Metazoa; phylum Chordata; order Ceratodontiformes; family Protopteridae; genus Protopterus; species Protopterus annectens. The sequence continues at coordinate 889,968,040 of NC_056741.1, read as the reverse complement.
AATTCCACTAAAATGCTTCTCTTTACTTGATGCAGTTCACTATGTTTAGCCAAACTACTACTAAACCAATCTAACCCAATTTGGTGTGGGATCACAGAAAACAAATTAATGACATCCACTGTTACAAACCAACATTCTTCAGTATTTTCCATCTGGATCTTCCTAATACAGTCTAGGCAATGCCAAGAATCTTTTAGAATGTGTGGTAGATTGTCTAGTATAGTTTTACTTGTAATATCTATATATGATACAAGGGGTTCAGGTTTTTGAGCCCCTAGCTGCCACAATGGGCCTAAAAGGTGGACTGTTGATGTTCTTATGAATTTTGGGAATTCCAAAAATGGAGGGGATAATAGGATGCTCCACCGAGAGATATTTAAACTCATCATGAGTAATGATTCCCTCACACAAGAATTCATAAAGCTGCCAGTCAATTTTAATATAGGCCCTTTCTACCTCAAATTTAGATACCAAGTCACAGATGTGTCTGTCTTGTAATAATAATTGCATTCTGCATGTATATTCAGTGTTTGACATAATAACTACCCCTCCCCCACCCTTGTCAGGTTTAATCACCCTATATTGGTTATTTTGTGTTAATTCTTTCAAACAGAACTGCTCAGGTATGGATAAATTTTTATTGGGTAGTGTGTCATGATCTAAACACCTATGTATCTGTGTTGCACAAAGATGCTCAAACAACATAACAGAAGGATTATATGGTGGTATAAACACACTACTTCTTTTATTTCGCAATCACCCGCTGTCAACATCCAAAGTAGAATTGTTTCCAAAAAATAACCTTAAATTCAAAAGTCTGGTGTATAGTCTCAGATTAATAAGCAATCTCCCAATCTCATATCTGAAATTAGGAATAAATGAAAACCCTCTTTTAAAAAGTCTAACATGATATTCAGAAATCATGAAATCAGAATAATTATAAATCTTAAAATCATTGTCACCATGTTGTTGGAAATTCTTAGTAATACCCATGGTATCAGTATCAATATATTCAGCATCATCATAAACATCATTATTAATAGAAAACATATCAAATAAAGACTCATCACTATGCATATCATCACTACATCTTGGACCTAAATCTAATGGTTGTAGTTCTCCTGCCAGTTGTGCCAGTTGTTGTACCTCTGTCAACGTGGACCTCCCCCATCTCCCACTTTGTTGAAAATGTTGTTCTCTCGGGGTCTCGTGTCTGCAAAGTTCTGGTACTGCGCACGGTTCCTTAACTGATCCGAGCACCTTAATGGTGGTTGATTGTCTAAACAATTGTCTGTATTGTCACAAGTATCTGTCTGCACAACCTGCAAGTTCCTCATTTAGAGCCCCATTTACCTCATTATTCACAGTGTCTCTACTCATATTGTCATCCCTTCGTGAAGAAGGGTAAGCTCTTTTTTCTTTATATTCAAGAGTGTCTCTGACAATTTTCTTTTGTTTCCTTTCCAACCCCGTTTTGACAAATTTATCAGTATCAACCAGAATTTTGTCAAAACGTGCCTTATTAATTTCAAACAAGTCATTAAAAATGCTGTGCTATAAAATCAACAATTAATTTTTTAACTTGGATAATTTAACAGTATTATCACGGATAATTATCCACATTAAATCCATACCTGTTCGATCAAATAACACCCAAGTCCTGGTATGCTTCCATGTTCTTTTGTATGCCCATGGCTAACTTAAACACTCTAAGTCCCCTCGGCACCTGATTCAATTCAATGGAACGCTCCAGGAAGGCATTGTCCATTTGCAGTGATTTAAACTTCCTGGTAAGCTTATCGAACAGTTGTAGCTGTGAATTAAATTTGCCAAAGTTCGTGTTTTGCTCCAGGGAAGGGCCATTACATAAAACTGGGGGTGCAAGAAGTGTTTCCCAATCTGGTAACACAGGCTCCTGACTTAACACCTCTTTCAGACGCAACTGGCCTTGTTGTCTCTCCATTAATCCCTCTAGCATCAGCCCTTGTTACACCAAAGCGGCTGGTACTTGCTGGTGTATGTACTGTCAATAATTTGGCTTGGGAGCTGGTAATAGTAACATTACTATTGTCACAAAGATTACTGGAGCCGTTGGCTTGCAGCAGTGAAACAATTTGTCTGGATAGCTCTGCATATTGAGCTGTTAACCGCTCCATAGTATTTGTACAATTTGTGCACCAAAAACAAGCAAAAAATGCACACAAAATAAGAGCTGTTAAGCTCAAAAGGATAAACCAGGAAAATGATCAGCTTCTCAGCTCCAACCATACGCCAGTATAGCTATCCAGTACCAAAAACCCACAACGTACACTGGTGTAGCAGGAAAGTGTATATAAAAGGAGGTTGCCACTTAACCAAGGAAAAATAAAAACATGCAGCTTTTCAGCTCAAAGTAAAAGCCACTGTAGCTTACCAAGAGAACAAACCCGTAAAGAACTACTGACAAAAAGTAAAACTCAGAACTTGTAACAAAACCAGATCCGTTGGCAGGAAAGAACATCAGCTTTATTAGAACAACCAAACTGACTAAGCGCTTCCATCCACAGTTGGGCTTCATCAGAGTCAGTGTAAAACAACCCTAATAGCATTTATATATCAATTAGTACAAATTAATTAAACAATTAAACTCTAAATTGTTAAAAACATTTAACCTCCTAGCATCCAGTTCCCTTCAACACTGAAAGTAAACACCTAGTGTACAAAAACTTGTTGTCTATACTAAATATGATTTCCAATGGGAATAAAGATTAAGAATATTATATACTCTGTATGGGACAGTGTGTTTACTCAGGAATTAAAAGATATAATTGGGTGTGTTCCAAGGTTTATTAACAGTAGAGGTTTGAATTTGAAAGATCTTTTTGAAAAAACTTCTGGGACAACTAGTCAGAGACCTGCTAGGATGGGGAAATGCGGCACATGTAGTACTTGTAAATTATTAAGCGATGGACCATATGTACAGATATGCAGTTACAAGAAGACACTGAAATGTCCTGGGTACTGTAACTGTAACACAAGCATGGTCGTGTATGTGGCTACATGTCTATCCTGTACTGCATTCTATGTGGGTATGACCACAAGAAAATTGAGATTACGAATACTTGAGCATAATAGGAACATTAAAAACAAAAAATCTACTAATGCCCGATTTAATCATAGTAAAAACTGCAGTAATTTTAAACGATTTTTATTTTTTGTCTTTGATAGACTGCCAAAACGTGATTTTGGAGGAGACCTTAAAACTTCGTCGGAAGTTAAGGAATGTTTATGGCAGCTACGCCTGGATGCATCTAAAGCACTGGGCATTAATGACAATATTTCAACAGCGTGTGTAATAAAATATAAATCTCAGTTTTTATAGTGTATGCACGTTTTAAATGTTTATTCAGCATTATATTTATGGCTAGGTTTATTTTCTTATCTTTTTATTGTACAGAATTAGTGAGTTTGTTAATTTTTAATATTGCTGTAGCTTTAGTATAGACAACAAGTTATTGTATACTAGTTGTTTACTTTCAGTGTTGAAGGGAACTGGATGCTAGGGGGTTAAATGTTTTTAACAATTTAGAGTTTACTTTTTTAATTAATTTGTACTAATTGATATATAAATGCTATTAGGGTTGTTTTACACTGACTCTGATGAAGCCCAACTGTGGGTGAAAGCGCTTAGTCAGTTTGGTTGTTCTAATAAAGCTGATGTTCTTTCCTGCCAACGGATCTGGTTTTGTTACAAGTTTTGAGTTTTACTTTTTGTCCTCTGAAAACATGCCATGCCTAGCTGGACTAACCTGGACTGCAAAAGTAAAATAAATAAAAATGGTTGAGCGTATAGTATTACCTAGTTTCCCTCAGATCTGAGGTATATCTTAAATGTATACTGGATTTTATCTAGCTCTAGTTACCTCTCTGAGGGTTCAAATGTTGTAATTATGGCAACTTAAATGAAACATGCAGCACATTTACTCACTCAAGCAGTGTCCTTCCACAAATACTGCCAATTTTCCCAGACTAATAAGTTATTTTCATATCACTGCACCCTGAAATCTAATTCTTGTATATTGCTTATCACACTCTTATTTTTTTTTTTACAAGATGCATCATTAATGCTATCAGAAATATACTTATAATCTCCTGAAAAGTGAATTTCTCCAGTAAAGTATGACGTTATATGGAGATTTAACAGCAACATAGCACTCTTGAAGAATATCATACATCCAGTTCTTGGATGTATTCATAGAATCATCATATCTATTAGATTTCTTCTGTGGAGGCTGAAGTGGCAGAGCATTATGCTTGACACACCCCAAGGCTGTCACTGACTTAGAACAAATTATTTGTACATAGGTTTACTGTACAAGTAATTGTACAGAGGTTCACTGATGTGACTCCTTTGTAAAAAACACCACTGATAAGATAACTTAGCTGTATAAACATGCATATTATTCTAATGCATTATTTGTAGTTTTACACAGTATTGCTCCTTGTTCTGTCGCTGGGTATCATTGACAAAACATGTCTGTCATTACAGTGAATTACAAGCCGCTAACAATTCCATGTTCTCTAATCATTAGAGCAGTCAGTCTGTCATAAATTATCCATTTTTCCTGTTAGCTTAGATGAATATACCCCTGCCAGGCCATATGGATTCCATAGGCAGAGTCTGGATATCTTTGTGAGCTCACAGTGTGCCTCACACCCTTCTGGTCTTCTTTATACATTTCTTTTATTTTCTGTTTTGACAATATCCATTTAGAATGCAAAACTCAACGAGACCAAAATAATCATGATATCCCATTCTGGCTTTGTTACAGATTTACCTGCTTTGAAGTTCACACAGATATATATGCTGTACTGAATTCTTCTCGTATAGTTTTTGTGGAAAATCTATCCATACCTCTAACCTCTAAGACTGACAGCCTGATTTCTGTAGTTCTGGTATTCACTAGAGTCCATGAGTCCATAGATTTCCATTTAGGGTATGCTTATCTTATCCTCTTATCAGAGACATTCCATCCAGAAGATTTATAAAGACAGGTAGAAAAGGTTCTCTATTTGGGCCATACAACACCAGTTACTATAGTTTGCAGTCCATTTTTAAAATGTTTCAGCAGTTTTTGCAGTAACTCTAATCTTTATGCTAGACTGTGCTCTGCGTCATTAGCTCCTTTTAAGGTGCATAATGCCATTTTTAGAGGAATTTTTCATCTGAGGCTTCCAGTCAGAGATACAGTGCTTTCAGGTGATGATGTTTTCTATGTTTGAGAAGGTTATTCTTTCCCTTTTTGAACATGAAGCTTCTTCAGACTTGAAATTTCTTTTGGTGGCTATCACATCTGATGAAAGAATTTCTGAATTAAAGTCTGTCTTTTAAACACCTTGATTGACATTCTGTAAGAAAATAATTTCCCTCAGGACAAACAATTTTTTATGTGTAAAATATGTTGAGACTCGAACTGAACTTAACAGCTTGTCAGTATACTATCCTGCTTGTTTTAGTTAGGGAAGGTATCTCCTTCACTGTGTAGAAGTTCTTCAACACGACAAATCAGGTACTGCATTGCTATGATTCAGTCTGTCTCCTTTGCTAGAAGCTAAGAAGGCAAGAATATTATATAGTAGTGTCTTTCTCACTAGCTTCCTAAATACATTTCCTTTTGCTATACAAAATAAACGGCTGCATGACAGAGGCATGAGACCCAGAACTTGTGTCACTCAAGTCTGAACAGAGAAATGTGAGTGGCAATAAATACAGTGAATGGTAAAACTTGCTGTAATACTGCTAAGGTGCTTTTGTAAGGGGTCCCGTCCATGTGCACTTCCTGGTATGGGTGGTTGCACCTCCCACACCACTGCCAGTTTATTTATTTAACACTGTTTACCGGGAAAGTCTGACAGAGCTCAGTTTCAGCAGAGGCCCAGGGAGAAATGCTCCAGACGTATGTCTTTGAAATATGGGAGCAAACTGGAGCACCCAGAGGAAACTCACATGAATGCAGGGAGGACATGCAGACTCTGCACAGAAAGCACCCCAGCCGACAAGCGAACCGGAGAACCTCTTGCTGTGAGACACCTATGCTAACCACTGAACCACTGCACTGCCCACTTATACTAACTATGAGCTTGCTATATTTAATTTATTTATTTAACATTTGTTAACCGGGAAAGTCCGACTTGGAACGAGCCAATTTTCAGCAGAGGTCTGGGGAGAAACACTCCAGACGCATGTCTTTGTAATCCTGGAGTAAGTGGAATACTCCTAAGTGCAACAAGTGCAGAATTCCCCTCATTACACATTTGGATTGTATTTACAGGACTTGCATGTCTGTCTTCCTCACAGGGTAAACCTCTACAGATGTGTTCCAGTATCACGTTCTGCCAGAATCATCTCTGCATCCTTGGTTTTGTGTAATATTGCCACTCTATACAGCATTTTCTCTGCTTGGACCCAGTCATTCTTGAATACCTTTGCACAGCAATGCACATTGGACAGCTTTTACAGGTTCAAGTCTTCCTTCAGGTCACAGTAATCAAAGATATGTTCCAGTAGAGAATGCACACAAGAGAACTGGATAAGGACTCTGACCTTAACCTGTATAATTTCAGATTTCGAAGTTATGGATACTTTTTTGGCAGAAATGTTGCTCTCAACACATATGATGTCGAATGCATTGATTACTGTTGCTGTAGCCTTGGCTGTGTGGGCCCTGCCCCTGAAAACCAGCAAGCTTTGCCAAGCTAAAGGGTGCCTTACACATGCTCCAACTGTCAGGAGGGCTCCTTAAAATGACAGTTGGAGTGCAAAAAGCTTTAGAACTTTTTTTTTTCACCAAAGATCACTCCTTCAGCAAACCCTGTAGAACTGTCAAGTAGTGATGCTTAAAAGCTGGACAGATAAATCCCTTATTGGGAAAACCTTCCACTTAGTATAATTTTATGAAGAAAATGTGTTTTTCTGACTTACTTATTGTTTAAATTGGAAACCTGTTGTTATGGGGACTGTCATTTTATTGCTAATGGAGGTGACATGTAAATGCTTTTGTAACTTTTTGCATGAAGAAGTTTAATTTTTGACTGGAATTTTAATCAGAACTTCAGTATTTGTGTTTTTCGGGCAGGATACTTTGCTTTTGGGGGACTATCATTAGTTTACTTACATCTGAACCATTTGTCCTCAACTTTACCAACTCATTAAGGGAATACTATCCACTTTCAAGGTCTCTTTCCCAGCTTAAATGGAACTTCTGGTCTCCATGGTTTTACCCTTCCCTGTCCGCAAGAATAAGAAGACCGTCAACAAGTCTTTTGAGTGTCAGACCAACACCTGAGCTTGCCTCAGCCACAGCAGAGTAATTTGCTATGGCTGCTTATTGCTCCTCTGACTGATCATGTTTTTCCCCTGGTCCTTTTGGAGTAGCACATGTAGCTAACAGAGGCCAGGGGTTATCCATGTCCCCTGCTATGTAGGAATGCCCTTAGCAGGGAAGGGAGAGACATTCTTGGCAGTCTCAGGGCAAAGATTTATTTATTTATTTATCCTTTGTTGACCAAGTTAGTCCTCCTAGGCTAGTAATCTCTTTTCAGTGGAGACCCAAGGTGGTAATTTTACCACAAGGGGAAATTTGGCCAAGGGATCTGGGAACTTCCCCCACTCTTTTCGATAGGTGTCATGGGATCTTTTACGTCCACCTGAGCTACCAACAACTCAAGCAGATGGGGCCTTGGTTTAATGTCTCATCTGAAGGACAGCTCACTCAGGAGTGTAGCATCCACCTCATGCTGCACTGCAGTGTCGGCAGTCGATCTACTTGGTGTGTAAATAGAACCCACAGCCTTCTGCAAAAAAGAGTGTGCTACCTGTTGTGCCACTGACACTACAGTATGCCTGAGGTGAGTCAATCTATTTTCAGGGAGACTCCAAGGAAAGATGAACATAAACCTTCCAGTCTCATTACAACTTCTGTGGACAGTGAAGATTTACTGGGATTTTCTAAGGAACTCCGTGATGCTTTTCCTTGCCTTTTGTTACTTCAGGCAAGAAAAGAAAGAGTTCCCTCTCTTTCTGATGTGGATTTTCAGTCAGAAGAGCAGGCATTACATGGGGAGGGGGTTTACATCAGGAATTTCTTTGCAATCTGAGTAGTCTGATTCTGAGGATAGAATGGTTTCATATTTCACTTCTGAAGATTTATCCTTTGCTGTTAACTTTATCAGTGATAAAATAGGTCTTTCAGTGGGAGCTAAGTAAAATTCACAATGTATTATGAATTGTTACAACTGGAAATGCAAATTTCTGCAGGTATTCCTCCTGAGTTGCCTGATTTAGAGAATGCTTTGTTTTCTCAATGCTTCTAGCTTACCTGATAGTCAGACTCTTTGTCTTAGGGCATCTGATAGGTTGTACAGGGTACCTCAGACTCATAATCATTTGTTTTCTAGTCCTAAAGAAGACCCTGCTGTTGTTTCTCTTTCAAAATCTGCTAAAAAAATCTCTGCTACTAATTCCATCTCTCTGACAAGGATGATAAAGCCTTGGCTAAGTTTGGGAAGAAAATGTATTCCTCTAGTATTTCATCATTCGGGATTTTAAACTGTCAAGCTCGTATGCTTGCTTGCTTCTGAGATAAAAAAATATCCATAAATGCTTGTATTTCATTGTACTTTTCAAGTTAGTAAGCATATTTTAAAGTATGCTTATGAGAGTTATGATCCTGCTGATTCCCTCTAGAGCTGCTGCTTCTGGGTCAGGATTGGTAAGACATTCTTGGCATAGCTTCAAATTATCCACCAAAGCTTTGCTGTGATTAATAAACCAGACTTCTGTCCACTGTTTTAAAAAGTCTGGGTTTATTGAAGTATAAACCTTAAAAAACAAGGCAATTTTAATATAGTAAAAGCAAAACTAAGTTAAGCGCTTTTGTCCAATCACACAGCAGGACTTCCTCAGAACACCTACTATTACTTACATAGTCACTTATATACTCCACTAATCACCAGTTAATTAAATAAAATTAGAATCAGTTAGGCTCTATCCACTTAAAAACATTAACAATTTTTAAAAACAAACCGCTCATTTTAAATTAATGGGCATATTCAGCCCTCCGATTTAAAACCAGTTGTAAAGAAACAAAATCATTTATGCCCGGGGGTTTAAAAGCCCAAAGTTTTAATTGCCATTTGCATTCATTTTACATAAGGAGGGGTTTAAAGTCACCCCCTCTAGAATTAATATATACCTGGTCCAAGATACCAAATGTAAAACCAGAACAACTTGAACTAGCACTTACACATTTATATAAAGCAATGTTAAGTTGTCATTCTCGCCTTCATTCTTGCTGGATGGGTTCGGAGCCCATCCTTGGCTCCGACTCGGCCTATACTATAGCTCGAGAGCTATTTTTACCGGCTCGAGGCAGCCCTATATCCCACAATACCATGCGCTAACTCCCCAGATCTCGTTTGCCGCTTCGCTGCGAGGTTGCCTTTTTTACCGGCTCAGGTTAGTAAAGGATTTTTTCAACAAGTTTCTAATTTTTTGAGGTAGTTTATTAGGTTATTTTCCCTACTTTTGTTCCCTATCGATATTATACTTAATAGTGTTTGTTTCGTAAGCCCTACCCACCCCTGTAGTTAACTTTTATAATCAGGCCTACAGGCTTTAGTTTTTCTGTTTACTCACCTCACCTCTGTGTGTGTGTGTTGTTGTTTTAGTCAGCCCCCTCATCTCCCCCTTGTGTGTAAGTGTGTGTGCTGATTGAGTGACTGTCTTAGGGCAATGTCCAAAGACGTTAAGGTCTCGGGATTCAAGAAGTGTGACTCGTGCTGTCAGAAAATGTCTCTGACAGACGGTCACACTTCTTGTGTCTATTGCTTGGGGCCTTTACACCTGCAGGACTCTTGTTCCGTTTGTCACGGATTTAGTTCAAGAGTCCTGCAGGAAAGGTGTAACAAGCTTATTCTAAGGGGCTTGTTAAAGCCTGATGACTCCCCATCCAAGTCTGGCTCGGGGAAGTCATCAAAAACCGCCAAACCCTCGGCTCCAGCTTCTGAGCCGAGGGCTGGTGTTGTCGAGACGGCTCCGACCTCGGTTCCGGCTGGCTCCGAGGCGAGCAAAGTGGGTTCCGCTTCGAAACCATCATCGGAGCCGACCCCAGTGCACAAGCGCTCTAGATCCCCTTCTTTAGAGTCTGTCAGATCGGCTTCAAGGTCCCCCCTTCTATCGGAGCGGAGTCATAGGACTCATTCATCGAGGTCTTCCAGGCTCTCCGATCACGACATCGAGAGGGTTTTCAGTAGACTCATAAAATCTCAGGCACTGGCCCAAATGCTTCAGAGCCCATCTCACCAGACTGTGGCTCCTTCGATACAGTTATCATTCCTCCTCCGACTCATCTCTCGAGTTCGGAGCCGGAGTTCGTCGGAACCATGACCTTGCCCACGTCGGAGCCGATACCCCCTCCTTCAGCTCCGGTGTCGTCGGCTCCGACCTCTTTATTGGTTCCGTCCATAGAGAGGTCCGGGCGCCGGGACTCCATTGTCGGCTCCGAGGGGGCGAGTGGCATCGGACCCTTGTCTGACCCCGCTCTCCCTCTCGGAGCTTCGGCTCTGGTTAGTTCGGCCCCGACATCATTCTCGGAGCCTTCTCTGTCGGTTCCGGGGGCGGTTCCGGCCTCTTCGGAGCCAGGGCTACCTTTGGTGTCTGATGGGGGAGCCTTCGAGGTGATGAGGAGTGTGCTGGACCCAGTGTCCACTCCAAGGTTAAGTTCTGCGGCTCCTCCCTCTGTAGTGCCTGTTACGGTCTCTGGCCACCCTCCTATACCCGACAGCAGAGATCCAAAGCGTAAGGTACCCACTTTGGGTGTCTCCTCCTCTTCCGAGGGTTCCCCTGAAGTTTCAGGGGAACCCCTAGGAAATGAAAGTGCAAGAGGAAGCACATAGACTCCCCCGAGTCTGTCACGTCGGACACCGACTTGGATGAGTCGGAAGGTTCCCCCAGATCCCCCTCTGAGGATGTCTCCTTTTCAGACATCCTGGAGATCCTAAGACAGAGGGGAAATTGGTCCACTCTCAAACCTTCCGAGGACGCCTTTGGATCTCGTCCTTCCACCTCCTGGGTGTCTCCCCCTTTTGACCCACTAATGGAGGTAGTGGCTAGAAAGGCGTGGGCAGCTCCTGATTCAATGGAACCTACTCCTAGGAGGCCTTCTAAATTTATTTCTGCACCAGATGACAAATCCTTTCTCACCAAAGGTGTTTCAGTTGATGCTATGGTGGTGGCAGCAGCCACTAAGAAGGAATTAGCTGATCCTTCTGTACCTGTTCATCCTCCTAACAAAGAGTCCAGGACCATGGACAGGTACGGCAAGCGGACCTTTGCTTCAGCGACTTTTTCTATGCGATCGCTGAACTATTTATGTCATTTCACCCGCCTTCAAAGAGACTTGCTCACAGAGCTGGGTGAAACGGTACAGGATCCTTCTGCTGTGGGGTTTAAGGACAAAATAAACTCTCAGCTGGCTACCCTGAACTCCATTGTTAACTCCTCCATGCGGCTAATCTCTTATGCAGCCGATGGAGCGAGTAGGGCCGCTGGCACAGGCGTTGCATTGAGACGACACGCTTGGATGCGACTCTGTAACTTTGCCGACCCCTTCAAGGCGTCCTTCACCAACACCCCCTTTGACGGTTCGGAATTGTTCGGGCCTCAGGTGAAGAATACCCTCACCAGATGCGAGCAAGATGGTAAGACTCTCTCTGCCGTGGGAGTCCATTTTTCCATGCCTTCTAGACCTTATCCTAAAGGACAGAGGGGTGGAAAGATGTTGTTCCGCAAACCACAGGGAGTCGCGCCTGCCGCACGTGGTGAATTCCCCTCTAGAGGCAGAGGGGGGAATAATAACAGACGCCGCCCCAGGGGCAGAGGGGGTCCACAAAACCAGGGTTCCAGGGAATCTTTCCCTGACCAACCCTTTCAGCATCCCTGAGAAGCTGCCCGACTGTCCGCCTTCGGAGGCAGTCGGGGGAAGATTATCTCTGTACCCAGAAGCCTGGCAATCCATCACTCAAGACACATGGGTACAGAAGATCATATCCAAGGGTTACAAAATTCCTCTCACTTTCCCTCCGGTACAACCGCCAAAACCCCTACCAGACGTACCACCCGCACAAAGGGGTCAGGCTCAGCTAGAAATAAAAAAGCTGTTAAACAAAAGAGTCATCCAGGCAGTCCCAGCAGATCAGCTAGGATCCGGAATCTACTCCAGATTCTTTTTGGTACCAAAAAAGACAGGAGATTGGAGACCCATTTTGGACCTCAGCAGGTTAAACAACTATGTATTAAAGACAAAAGTTTGGATGGTAACACTGCAGTCCATTCTACCCTTTTTGGGCAGAGACAACTGGATGTGCTCGTTAGACCTCCAGGACGCGTACTACCACATAAAAATACACAGGCGCTCCAGGAGGTTTCTCCGCTTCCGGCTGGGAGTCAGTCATTTTCAATTCAGGGCCCTGCCCTTTGGTCTCACCACAGCCCCCCGCGTGTTCACCAAATGTTTGGCAGTGGTCACGGCTCACCTGAGACAAAAAGGATTCCAGGTGTTTCCATACTTAGACGACTGGCTTATTTCCGCTACCACCAAACAGGATCTCATAATGGCCAGGGATTATACTATCCATCTTTGCAACAGCCTGGGTATTTCTATAAATTTTGCAAAGTCCTCCTTGTCGCCTTGTCAATGTATAAACTTTATAGGCGCCGTATTAAACACCACAGAAATGTCTGCAACATTACCACCTCAGAGAGTGACAGACATAAGGCGGAATGTTCAGCTCCTGTTTCAGCCCAGCAAAATCCAAGTCAAGCTAGTATTGAAAGTGTTGGGCCTCATGGCGGCAGCGATTCTTCTACTTCCATTAGCCCGCTTCCACATGAGACTCCTTCAGTGGATGCTGTTTTCTCAGTGGTCCTTTCAGCAGCTGCCAATGACCCACAACATTTTGATAACACCATCTTGCAAGAAACATCTCTCCTGGTGGATGGTTTCCCCTCAGCTTTTTCAGGGCAGACCCTTTGTTCTCCCCCCTCCAGTTGCCACTCTCACAACGGATGCCTCCCTGATCGGGTGTGGGGGGGGGGCATTATCAGGGCAGGACGGTCCAGGGCACTTGGCAACAGTCAGAATGCCACCTGCACATAAATGTCCTGGAGATGAGGGCGGTGCTTTTGACATTGCAGGCCCTTCAGAGCTCTCTTCCCACAGGGACTCTAGCAATTCAAACGGACAATATGTCTGTGGTGTGGTACATAAACAAGCAGGGCGGAACAAGGTCCTACCCCCTCTGTCGAGAAGCACTCAGACTTTGGCAATGGGCGATTTCATCTCAATGGTTTCTGATAGCAACGCACATCCCCGGGAAGTCCAACGTCATAGCAGACAGATTGAGCAGAACTATCCTCATGCCTCATGAGTGGTCTCTAAATCAAGCGGTAGTAGACGGAATTTTTCGGAAGTGGGGCCAGCCTTGCTGCGACCTTATCGCAACTCCGCAAAACAGCAAGTGCCTTGACTTCTTCACACTTTTTCCTCTACCAGGCCAGCCCCTCAGAGACGCTGTTGTTCACGTTTGGCCCCGGGGTCTTCTTTATGCCTTTCCTCCCTTTCCATTGATCCCGCAGCTAATTCAGAAAGCAACCGCATTGAGATCCAAAATGATCCTCATTGCCCCGTTTTGGCCTCGACAAGTTTGGTTTCCGTTCCTGCACAAATACCTACTGGAACAGCCTTGGCATCTGGAACCCCTTCCGGATCTGTTGACCCACCTCACGGGCAAGCTGCATCAGTCTCTACATTCCATCAACCTCACAGCTTGGTTGCTCCACTTCCAGCCATAGCCAGGCTTCCCCTTATTTCTCCTCCTGTTCGTGATATCATTCTGGCTTCCCATAAGTCCAATACTAGGAAGACTTATGCGAGTAAATGGAACCGTTTTTCACATTGGGCACAAACTAGATCCTTAGATCCTTTCCATGCACCCATTCATGAGGTTCTAGACTTTCTGGCAGAGCTTTTTCATTCGGGGTCATCATCGGCCACTATCAGGGTACAATTAGCGGCCATTGCTAATTTTCATGTTGGACTCTCAGAAGCAAATATTATGTCCTACAAACTCTGTAAAGCCTTTCTCAAGGGCATTTTGTTGCTCAGACCTCCAGTCAAAGATCCACCCCCACAATGGGATTTGAATTTAGTTCTAACTTCACTAATTCTACCCCCTTTTGAACCGGCAGCTTCTTGCTCCCTCAAACTTCTTTCTTGGAAAACGCTGTTTTTAGTAGCTATAACATCTGCCAGAAGGGTATCGGAACTTCAAGCCTTGTCTGCCCGTCCTCCCTATTTGGTTTTTCATAAAGTTAGGGTAACTCTCAGAACAAACCCTTCCTTCCTACCAAAAGTGTTATCGGAAGCAAATCTAAACCACTCCATTGATTTGCCCGTCTTTTTCCCAGACTATACCAACAGGGCTGAACAAAAATTACATTCATTAGATGTTCATCGCCAATTACAGTATTACCTAGACAGGACAAAACAATTCAGAAAGTCAGACTAGCTCTTCTTCTCCTATGCTGCACGCAAGAAAGGGCTTCCAGTATCGAAAGTTACTCTTTCCAGATGGCTGACATCTATTATTACCTTGATCTATGAGTTGAGACACAGGCAACTACCCTCTAGGCCTAAAGCTCATTCAACCAGGGCACTATCAACTTCAACGGCTTTTCAAGCAAGGTTACCACTAGATGCCATTTGTGCAGCAGCTACATGGGCTTCCAAACATACCTTTATTGCCCATTACAAGCTTGATCTAGCCTCCAGAAATAGAGCTGATTTTGGTTCCACTGTACTCAGGAGTCTATTCCATTGAGCCACCCAGGACTAAGATGCTAGGGACGCTGTCCCATCCAGCAAGAATGAAGGCGAGAATGACAGCTTAACATTAAGAAGTTATGTCTTACCATAATGTTCCATGTTAGTTGTCTTCTTCTCGCCTTCTTTCTTGCGTCCCTCCCTCCTGCCCCCTAGCCTGGATAGACTCGAGGTTCTGAGTCCTTCCATTTCTGGAGATACAATATGTTGCGTTTTTCATGGTATCCTTAGTGTTACTAGCAGGTAATCTGTACTCGTAAAAGAGGATTATAATATTATTATTATAATATTACTTTTTATACTATGTCTTAGCTTCCAAACGAGGTCTGGGGAGTTAGCGCATGGTATTGTGGGATATAGGGCTGCCTCGAGCCGGTAAAAATAGCTCTCGAGCTATAGTATAGGCCGAGTCGGAGCCGAGGATTGGCTCCGAACCCATCCAGCAAGAAAGAAGGCGAGAAGAAAACAACTAACATGGAACGTTATGGTAAGACATAACTTCTTATTATTTAAGTTCCTTTTCTTTATGTCCATTAAATACTCATATTATCCTATTCCTTAGGGGTCTGTCTGTTTTGCCCACGTAAAATGTTGGGCATTCAGAACACTTAGCAAGATAAACCACTGCTTTAGATGAACAATTACCGTTATGGAAAATTACTTTAGTACACAACTCATTGTCTATAGTCAATCTGTCTCCTTTCAAAATAAAAGAACATTGACTACATGTTCCGCACTTGACGGTACCCCTTCTTCCAACTCAAATCTATCCTTCAAATTGTGTGCTGTCTTATACACAAAAGATGGATTGGGTTTCAAAATTACCCCTTATAATATTCCAATTCCTATCAATAATTTTCTTAACCTCTTTTGCTACTAGACCATATTCAATTATAAGTGCCCTCTCAAAATTAGTTGGTGCTTCATAATTATTAACTTTAACAAATTTCTGTCCCGATAGGGGTTTGTAAGTATTACCCCACTTGGACTGAACATAACGTTTAAGATTTTCCACTACATGGGCTGGGTACCCCTGGGCAATGAACATGTTTGCCACATATCTAAGTTCCTTTTCTACATCATCAATGTGAGAAGTTATCCTCGCTGCTCTTGCTAACTGCCCTTTCACTATACTAATTTTTTGACTCAAAGGATGACAACTTGAAAAGTCTAAATAGGCATTGGTAAATGTGGGTTTTCTCTATAAACCAGATCTAACACCAGACCTTGCATTGTAGATCGTAGTACCTAAATAATTAACTTCTGCACTGTAGTTATGAATACATTTAGGGAAAGTAGAGGAATTGTTCAAATAGTTAAAGTTACTAATCTCACTTTGCGGACCAGCCCATAGCACAAAGATGTCTTTCAGGTATCTCACGTATAACTTTATATACTGATCATAGGTGCTAGCAAAAACAATTTGGTGCTCAAATTCAAGCAGTACCAAATTAGCAAAAACTGGTGCACATGAGGCACCCATGGCGACCCCCTTATTTGCTTGAAAAATTCACCTTCAAAATATATAAAATTGTTTTCCATTACTAATGTCATGAATTCACACACCATATTTACTTTATCATTACAGAAGGCACCATATCTTACCAAACTATTAAAAATTCTAAACGTTATTTCTTAGGAATATAGGTAAATAAATCAATAGCATCTGTAGTCAAGAAGGTGAGATTTGTAGACCAGGGGGTGTGTTCCAGTCTTCCTAAAAAATCCCATGAATCAATAGCCAAATGGCTAACTTTATTATAAACAGGTTTAAGCCACCTGTCAATAATAAGACCAATAGGAAAAGTTTTAGTACATTGTCCGGCAACGATAGGTCTAAAAGGTGGTGTAACCACACTTATATGAACTTTAGGTATTCTGAATGTGTTAGCTACTAAGGGGGTTACTAACTTTCAATGCTCTGTAAACTTCAGGTGAAATTCTTTGGTCAAGTAAAAATTCATCAATGTAGGAATCTTTCCTTTGATAGCTAATGTTGATTTCATTTTTAGGAACTGGGGAATAATTCTCAGTATTGTGTAACAATTCAAGCATAATTCTAGAATAATTATGGGCATTAAACAAGGCAATGCCTCCTCTTTTGTCTGGTTTTATAATTCTAATTGATGGGTCATGTCGTAATTTATCAAATAATTCCCTTTCTTCTTTGTTCAAATTGTAGTAACAATTCCTCTTAAGGTTAGAAGCTGCCTGAAGCAAATATGTCTCATTAATAACCACATTCACAAAAGCTGATAAAATGAGATATAATCTGGGATAAAAGTACTTCTTTTCTTAATACTTTAGGAGTTATCAGAACCAGACATATTCTTGTTAATGCTGTGGCTGAAATAAAGAGCTAAGTTAAGCTTCCTAATGTACAGCTTAATTTCAGTTAAAGTATCAACCACATCAAAGTGAAAAATGTAAAGTAGTAATAACTTCATTGGTGTAATTAAAAATGTGAAGTCCATTTAACGAATGAACGTTAGCACTGGAGTGGATTCAATAACTGGGGACACCTGGTTTCCCAAGATGTCTGCTGAGAGTGGTTGTGTGTCTGTTTTGTGCTTTGCCCCGGGTCGTAGGGTCTGTAATTTCCCTTTTTCCCCTTTGGTTGTGCCCAATTCTGAAAAAAAAAATGTTTGTATGTAAAGTCCCCCGAAAGGCTTTTTGTTTGTTGTTAGTTCCACCTTCACCATAATCTGTTTAATTTTTCCCTTTTGTAGGGTAAGCTTGTTTATCGGCATATTGCTTGAGGTTTCTCTTAAATTTACCACACTTCTTATTAAATGCTTTGGTACTTTTCTTATGAACCATGTTCAACTGCTTGGTGTTTAGTTTCAAATTATGCATGGTGGTGTGAACCTTAGCTCTAGATGATTGTCACTGTACAAGTGACACCCTAACCCCATGTACAAAAATGGGAAAAAGGAGTTATGAACGGATGGATGTCAAAACTGAAATTTTAAATTCTTCTTAGATAAGGAAGTTCTGTTTGGTCTTCTGCTGCTGAGGTGTTTAAGAAGTAAGATGAAAGGGGAAAATTGATTCAAGGAGTTACTGAGATTTTTCAACACCCCCACCCCCCCTTCAAGACAAGTAAGAATTTCCATTCCTGCTCAGCTCCCTTTTTCAGTACCATTTAAGCAGGAATGTGCTAACAAATGGGATTTTCAAAGACATTTGCAAGACAGCTCCAAAAAGAAAGGATAAACCTCAAAAACTCCAGGACAGTCTTACCCAGCATGACTTATTTGCCTTCTCATGCTTCTCTAACAACCCCCCCCCCACACACACACACACACACACACACTGCTGTAATTCATCAAGGATACTCTTGACAATTGGAATCTTTTCTTCTTTCCAGAGGATTCCTCCTTACTCAATGAACCAAGCATCCCACTTTTCTCTCATCCTGCACCAGATGCTGGCCTAAGGAATGATAGAACCAGAGCCTACCACCTCACCCCCAATATGGGGACAAAGGGTTTTATTCAAGAATTTCCTGGTACCAAAAAGGCAAGGATCTTGGAGGACAATACTGGCCTTTTTCTTTTTACACTTTTTTTTCTCAAGATCCCAAAGTTCAAAATGTTTGCAGTTCCTTGTAATGCTTGATTCCTCCTCTAGCCTTCATGGTAAAGCTAGATTTAAAAGATGTCTATCATCACATTACCACTGGTGATCAATTCAGGTGTTTCTTAAGAACTGCTTTGTTTGGCTTACATAATCATTTTTGTGTCTTAGCCTTTGGGCTTCCACAAGCACCAACGGTATTCATGAAATGTCTTTCTTCAGTCATTGCCTTTTGCAGACTTCAAGGCATTCACATCTTTCTATATTTAGATGGTTAACTTATTTTTGCAGACTTTTTTTCCATATGTCATGAGTATTCAGAAACTGTTCAGAATCTTCTGCTCAGTCTGGGTTTCAAAATCAATTTCCAAAAATGTTTTCTCATCCCTTTCCACAGAAGTGTATTCCTGGAATGTCTGTTAGTTTCTTCCTAAAGCAGAATCTTATGTCCGCCAGGTGAGATGGAGATGTTTCAGCAGTATTTTCCTGAGTTTTGCCAATCAAAGCCATGGCACCCAGAAGGGAATTTCTCAGGATTCTGTGCTCCATGGCATCTATGATCCTTATGACTCCTGTGATATGAGAAAATTACTGTGATGCCTTAAGATAGTCTGGATTTTGTATCATCAATCTTTTTCCTCCCAGATCCCAGTTCTGGGATTCATAAGAAGGGTGATTCTTTGGTGGTTAGACCACTTATCTTGCAATCCAGATACCCTACACTCTCTTCTGACTCCCTCTTCAGTCAGTCACTGCTTATGCATCAGACCTGGCTCTGGGAGCAGTTTCTAAATATGTAAAAATGCAAGCTATATGGACCCCTGTTAAAGTACACAAGAGAGATGCTGGCAGTGATAAATGCTTTGACAGACTTAAATCATCTCTGTTCCCCATGACCTCTGCAGTTTTACACAGACAACACCACCGTGATGTCGTATGTTAACAAACAAGTAGGTACCAGATCTTACTCTCTTTGCAGACTGGCTATGATAGCTTGGGACATAGCAACTCAACTTATTCTGACTATGTAGGCTTCGTACATTCTGTCAAAGCAAAAGCTGTCCACATACAAGCTCAGAAGTACTAGGACAGACCCCCATGAATGGCAATTTCATCCTAGGGTCTTCCAAGAATTGATAAATCTGTGGATAATATCTCAAGTAGATTAGTTTGCCTGCTTTCAGAACAGACACTTCAAGAAATTCTGCTCCAGTATTCCATGTAAACAGGCCTGGAAGATGGATGACTTTTCATTCCCATGGGTCAAAAATGTTCTTGTATGCCTTTCTACGCTTTCCACTGATATCTAGAGTTTTTCAGAAGATCCAAAAGGACTCCCCAACAATTCTGGAGGTGACTCCCTTTTAGCCCAGGCAACAGCGATTCTCCCTTCTTTTTAATCTAGCCAAGGAGAGTTATCATGAGCTTGCCCACAGAATGGATTTGCTCACACAAGAAAAGTTGTTTGATACATCCTAACTCACCAACATGGTAACTGTTCAACTATCTGGATAATAGAATTTTAATACCTTTTAGGCATCTTTTTTCTGAGGATGTGCAGCAGGTTCTAAAGGAGATTAAAAAAATAGTTACTAGAAAATCTTATACATGCAAATGGAAATATTTTCTAGCTGGTGCGAGTTACTGTCCTCCGGACTTTCTTATTCCTCTATCAAGCTGCATTTGTCAGCCATTTCTGCTTGTTTGCCCTTTGATTTCATCCGTTTTTAACCATGTTCAAGTTAAGCAGTTTTTGAAAGGGGTATTGCATATCATTCCACCATTGAAACAGTTGGCTTCTCCTTGGGATTTCAACTTTGTCCTTGGAAAACACTTACTCTGACTCTATTTGAACCACCTAATCTTGCTCAATTGAAGTTCTTAACATGACAGTCTGTTTTGCTTATTGCTCTGAAATCTGCTAGGAGAGTATCTGAGTTACAAGCACTGCTAGTGAGTCAACCCCACCCCATTTTTCAGAAAGGCAGGGTTTCTTTGATAACAAATTCTAAATTTGCTTCAGGCATAAAAGAAGATTAAACTGTTCACTCCCCTACCTTCTATCCTAAATAATAAGAGAGAAAAGATTTTTCATATTCTGGATACCCACAAGCAACTCAGGTACTACCCAGACAAAATTTGAGCCTTTAGGAAAGTTAATCAGCTGTTTGTCTCCTATGAGGGCGAGAGGAAAGGGCAACCTGTGTCAAAACAGACCATTTCCAGGTGGTTGTCTTATGTTGCGTTTTTTGTTGCACTCACCAGAACAAAAGACAAATACTGGAACACAGAGCCTGAAGTGTGGTAAAATAAAGCACAAACCAAATAAAAACCTAGTGGTTTTTATTTGGTTTGTACTCACCAGAACAAGCCACCTCCAGGCAAGGTTAAAACTTGTTTCACAATGGTTTTGGCTTATTCAGTGGCTTTCTGGAAAGATATGTACTCAAAGTATTCTAAAGGTAGCAACTTGGTCCTCTTTACATAGATACATTTCCAAAGCACTGCAAACTGGATTCCTTTTTCAGGTTCAAAACTGGCTGTCAGTAACATTCTTCAGGGTCTCCTGGAGTCTTAGTTTACTGGCCTCCTTTCTTTGTTAGTGTTTCTCAGCTATGGTAATCTAACTGCAGCAATGATCTATGTATTCAGTATAGTACAGATGGGTAGGTAAACTTACCATAACAGTAGATATAATAATAGATGACTGTTGAAGAAGCCTCCCTCCCATCCCTCCATTTCCCCCTTCTCTTTCTTGTGGCATTTTTGGTGGTGGTAAGGGTGTAGATTTTTTTTGTTTATAATTTGTCAGTTGTTATTTAACCTACTCTATGTACAGATATTCTCTAACTGTTGATTTTCTTATTATGTTTCATGGTGGTGATTTTTTTTACTCTTATTTTTATTTTTGATTTGATTTTTATTATAAAAATATGTAATACTTCTGGAGCTTTTCTCCTCGGGTCTCCACTGAAAATGGGCCCCTGGCTCAGTTGGACTAACCCGGTTAACAAATGTCAATAAATAAATAAATTTAGTGTTTGTTTCCTAGCACTACTCTTTCAGGGCTCTATACTGCCTCCTAGGCAAACAAATGCTTTGAAGCTTTTTGCTGTCCAAGTGCCCTTTTATAAAGAAGCTTCACTTGAGCCCCTAGCAACTGAAACCCATGGAAGGTCCTCTAATTTTTTGAAGCTGGCCGGTCCTCAGGGGTAGGACCAATATATCTTAGGCTAAAGCAACAGCGATGCATTAGACCATCTGCTGTTATGGTAAATTTACTTACACAGGTATACTTTATAAATGGTTATCCTCTTCAGACAGATATGGTCATGAGTGAACTAGGTGCATATGTTTATATCTTTCTGTCATTTGATCATCATTTTTCCGCCATAGTCAAGAAATCCTTCAATCTTGTCCAGGTAATTTCCAAGGAGATGTCTTCAAGATCTAAAGTAGTCATTCTTCCACTGTACTCCGTATCAGACCGATTATTGTGCACCCTTTGGCATGTACAAAGCCAAGTATATTGCACAACTGGAAAGGCCCCAAAGTTTTCTAAACAAGAATTGTAAAGGTCTTAAATCCTTCATGTATTCTGATAGATTAGTAAGACTTGCCCTGTACTGAGTAGTTTCCTTTTCGAACCGTAAGTGACTCAGTCTTATTTGACCTCTTATTTCTTAGCAAAACCAGTGGCTGTACAATTACCCACATTGTGGACCTAACTAACAAATAAAGAAGACCTAGTGGAGAGAGAGATTCCTAACTGCTTAGTCCTAGCGTATGTAAAAAGTTACCACTGTAGGTCAAACAAAGTACTACTTTGGCTACCTTTAACAGTAGTCCTGATGACTGGATACAAGTTTATACCAGTTATTATGTATGGCTGTGCGTGATTTGGGAGGTGAGCACTTTTAAGTACTTGAAAAGGGTGATAAGAACTTTTAAGCTTGTCTGCTTAAGTATATGACTAGGCATCTTGTGGTTCCCATGAGCATTTGCCTAGTATGTCCCTAGGCTTCTCTCAGATCTGTTAGAGGGGATCCATCTGCATTAAACATCCCACCTTCCAGCAAACCGCATGCGCCATGCGATTTGCTTGCAAATATATTAGCTTTAGTTGTTTTTTGCTTGGACCAAATCTGAAGAGAAGTAGCAAAGACTTCTACATTCTGGGATAGTTTTGAAGACAAAGCTTTTCTTTCAGAGTTAACATTATGGTAAGAATTCATAGTTTGTTTAATAGATATCTATATGAGCAGAACTGAGTCACTTGGCTGCTCATTGTGTCACTCAACATCGCTTAATTCACTTGATGAATCATATTCTGGATACCAGGGTGGGGAGCATTGTGTAAACAATGTCACTGATTTGCAATTTGCTTATGCACAGTGCCCAAAGATTTTATGAACTGCTATCAACAAATTCCCTCTTGTGCTTAGCTACAAATACTTTTTTGGACTTATCAGAAGGTTTTGTGACTTCTACTTGGTTTATTAAGAAAATAGTTAATGTCATAAAAATAATATTTTTATCTCTGTTAAATGTATTTCTAACTATCAGTAAATAAATTAGTATCTCGGTACAAGCACAAGCAGGTTATCATAGCTGGACTTTTACAAAAGATACAGAAAGACTGATGTGCTTTAGTGCATTCAGTATACATGGATAATGTTATCACATTTTTTTGGTTCCATTAATTGGGTTGTATGTTGTAGTTGTAATTATTAGAAATATTGTTTTTGTTTCTGAATCATCACAATGGGGGGTGGGAAGAAATAACCCTTTTGATATATATCTCGGAATGCCTGCACGGATATAATACATCATCGTATTGATGAACTTGTATTTCAATAGCTGCTCTCCGTTGAACATTCTTTTATTGTCTTTTAGTAATGATGATGTAAAAATAACTAGACAAAAAAAGTAACCATTTACAAAATATGCAATGAAGAAACTAGTCTGAAGTAATGGGGGTCCAGTAGTCCTTTTTTACTATGTCTGTCACAGGTTTTGATCTTCTTCTTCTTCTTCTTTCGGCTGTTCCCGTTAGGGGTCGCCACAGCAGATCAACTGTTTCCATTTCTTCCTGTCCTCTGTATCTTGCTCTGTCACACCAACCACCTGCATCTCCTCTCTCACCACATCCATAAACCTTATCTTAGGCCTCCCTCTTTTCCTGTTACCTGGCAGCTTCATCCTTAGCATCTTTTTCCCAACATACTCTGCATCCCTCCTCAGCACATGTCCAAACCAGCGTAATCTTGCCTCTCTGGCTTTGTCTCCAAACCTTCCAACCTGGGCTGACCCTCTAATATACTTATTCCTAATCCTGTCCATCCTCGTCACACCCAGTGCAAATCTTAACATCTTCAACTCTGCCACGTCAAGCTCTGGTTCCTGCCTTTTTGTCAATGCCACTGTCTCCAACCCATATAACATAGCTGGTCTCACTACCCTCTTGTAGACCTTCCCTTTCACTCTTACTGGTACTTGTCACAATCACTCTTGACACTCTTCTCCACCCACTCCATCCTGCCTGTACTCTCTTCTTCACCTCTCTTCCACACTCACCATTACTCTGAACTGTTGATCCCAAGTACTTAAACTCATTCACCTTTGCCACCTCTACTCCCTGCATCCTCACCATTCCTCTATCCTCCCTCTCATTCACACACATATATTCTGTCTTAGTCTAGCTGACCTTCATTCCTCTTCTCTCTAGAGCATATCTCCACCTCTCCAGGGTCTCCTCCACCTGTTCCCTACTCTCACTACAGATCACAATGTCATCTGCAAATATCATAGTCCATGGGGACTCCTGTCTGATCTCGTCTGTCAACCTGTCCATCACCATTGCAAATAAGAAAGGGCTCAGAGCTGATCCTTGATGTAATCCCACCTCCACCTTAAACGCATCTGTCACTCCCACTGCAGACCTCACCACTGTCACACTACCCTCGTACATATCCTGTACCACTCTTACATACTTCTCTGACACTCCCAACTTCCTCATACAATACCACAACTCCTCTCTAGGTACCCTGTCATATGCTTTCTCTAAATCCACAAAGACACAATGAAACTCCTTCTGACCTTCTCTGTACTTCTCCATCAACACTCTCAGAGCAAACATCGCATCTGTAGTGCTCTTTCCTGGCATGAAACCATACTGCTGATCACTAATCATCACCTCCCTTCTTAACCTAGCTTCCACTACTCTTTCCCATAACATCATGCTACGACTGATCAGTTTAATCCCTCTGTAGTTACTACAGCTCTGCACATCACCCTTATTCTTAAAAATCGGTACCAAAACACTTTTTCTCCATTCCTCAGGCATCCTCTCACTTACCAAGATTTCATTAAACAATCTAGTTAAAAACTTCACTGCCATTTCACCTAAACACTTCCATGCTTCCACAGGTATGTCATCTGGACCAACAGCCTTTTCATTCTTCATCCTCTTCATAGCTATCCTTACTTCCTCCTTGCTAATCCACTGCACTTCATGATTCACTATCCGCACATTATCCAACCTTCTCTCCCTTTCATTCTCTTCATTCATCAACCACTCAAAGTACTCTTTCCATCTGCTCAACACATTCTCCTCACTTGTGAGTGCGTTTCCCTCATTATCCTTTATCACCCTTACCTGCTGCACATCTTTACTAACTCGGTCACTCTGTCTAGCCAATCGGTACAGGTCCTTTTCTCCCTTCTTAGTTTCCAACCTTTTATAAAACTCTTCATATGCCTTATCCTTAGCCTTCGCCACCTCTCTCTTTGCCATGCATCACACCTCCTTATACTCTTGTCTACTTTCTTGGGTCCAGTAGTCCTTTTTTACTATGTCTGTCACAGGTTTTGATGAGAGACCAGAAAAAAAACATATGTTTACTGACAACTAATGTCTTTACAACACAATTTATATATAAGGTGGCATGAAGAGAACAAACTTAAAATCAATAAACTTTTTTTGTTTAGCTTAGGATCTGATGATGATGTCCTTTTCATCCTTCCTCACCGATGGGTTACAGATCTCACTCGTCCGCACTTCCAAGACTTGGATCCGAATCTTGAGCTCCTTCCTCTACCCATAATGATCTACATCATTCCCAGCTCCTCAGATTTTGTTTGCTGCCATTGCGACAGGACACGATTCAGACTCTCGAGCCGGAAGAATAAATTTCTTCGAGTTACTTGTTGCTTAATAGATAAGTACCTTTATAACTTTTATAACTTTGAAGTTAGTTTTCTCCCTCCTTATTCTGCTTCCTCCTCTGGGACTCAGAACCCCCTCCAAAGCTTATGGCTCTAAGGAGTCTAAGAAGCAATCCCTCTCTGTGTCTCTGACAGCTTCATCGGAGCCTCCTGAGAAGCTTAAGAGAACTTCAGAACCAATCCCTATGGTTCTGAAGAATATTACACTCCACTCAAATCCACAGGCCTCTTCGGATCTGACAGAAGTAATCACGGTTTACTATTGAAATCTCGAAAGTAAAAAAAAAAGAAAAGGTACCTAACAGCGAACTAATTCGCCGAAAGTACACATAACCTAACCGTCCTAATGTCAAAAATTCACTGTTAATGCTGAAAATGTCGGACACGACATTTCTGGCACTTAACAGCAATGCCACCTTTGCCGCTACTCCCTAGCTAGCACACCTAACATACAGATTATGCAGGGAAGCAAGCCCCCCTGTGGGGGTCTGAACCCCCCACACCCCCTAACTATATATTCCAACTCTGAGATCACACTACAGTGAGGAAAGGGATGTATTTCCCTAACCGCACTGTACCGTGATTCCTGGACATCCCTTTGAGCGTTATATTTGCGAATGCACAGTCCATTCGCAAATATAATGTTCGGTCATTTAAACTGCACGCATATGAAGTACTCGAACATCTGTAGTTCGAATACTTCATAGCCGTGCAATGGTATGGTAACATTACAATGGTAAACCAGTAATCACTATAGCTACTTCCCATCTTCCATTAGCTTCAATGTCAGATCCCAGACCCTTGGATCTGACAGTTAAGAGCTGATCTCCAGAATATGTACTAAAACCTGTCTTACCAGCTTTACCATCCAAACTGCTCCAGACACCAACTAAACATTCCAGGCCTGTTTCTTCAGCTTCTTTCACATCCTCTAAGACCTTGACAGAGGCTGATGTGGACAGGATGATGAGGAAGTTTCTTAGGGCTCGGATCCAGATAGTGGTCTTGCCAGCTCCTTCCCCTTTCGGATCCATGAGTGCACCCGTCAAGCCTATACAGTCTCCTTCTCCAATTTGACCTGCAGTTTCAGAGTCCCAGGATCAAAGATACCCAAGAGAGTTGGCGTTGGATCTGAGGAAACCCCATTTCTAGACTCCAGTGGTTTCCCTGACCAGGCCTGCTCTGATGTGGTCAGATTAGAGTTGGTCTCAGATCCAGGAGATCCGAACCAGGTCTGGGAGTTAGGTTTGGCTCCAACTGTGTCAGATCCATCTCTTCCTCTTGGTGCCTTAGCTCTCAACAGCTCAGGTCTGATTATGTCTGGGGGGCTCAGATCTGGGGTGGACCACGACCTTTCATCCTCTTCTGCCTCGGCTGTGGGGAGGTTGGGAGGGGTTTACTTGGGTCTGTCAGGCTTCCAGGTGGTATAAAGGGCCTTGTCTTTGCATAGAGATCTGTCCTGTCACATCTTGGATCCTACCCCTTGCCCCTCATCGGGTCCAACAGCTGAGCCCATCATTCCTGCTCCTCTAGGTCAGCCTATCCTGGGAAGCCTCCACACTCATTCCCCAGAGGGTTTTCCTCATTCTTCAGATACATCCCCAAACACCACATGGAAGAGGTACCATGGAAGAAGACATGCAAGAGGAGGTACATAGACTCCCCTGGTGGAGTTTCTCACTGAAGACACTGACTTTGATGAGGGAGAAGGTTCCCCTTAATCATTACCTGATGGCATCTTCTTTCGAAACATCCTGGAAATCCTTAAATAGAAGGGTGGCTGGTCTTCCCACCTCCTTCTATTGAGAAATTAGTATTTCTGGAGGCTTTTGAGGTGGGCCCATCTACATCTTGGGTGAACCCCCCCCCCCCGGCAGACAAATTTATTGACCTAGTTTCCTGCCTGCCTTGGAAGGAGCCAGACACTGTCAAGCCCATCTCCAAACACCTGGATACATTTCTAGTCCCCCAGCAGACAAAACCCATTGAAGTAAGGGTGTCCCTTTTGCTACCATAGTTGTGGCAGCAGCCACCAGAAAGGAGCTAGCCCAGCAGAGCTCCACTATCTGTCCACTGAACAGGGAGTCCAGAGTGATGGATGGGTTTGGCAAGCACTTTTACGTCTCAGTCACTTTCACACTGAGATTGTTAAATTACCTAGCACATTTTACTCACTTACAGAGAGATTTGGTAAAGGGGCTTTCAATTTTTCTCACTGTGCTCATGTCTGTAGAGGCTCTAAAGAAGTTTTCTCTTCATCTGGCTACTCTATCATCCATTGCCAATTCTTCAGTGAGGCTTATTTCCTATGTAGTGGAAGGTGCCTCTCGAGCAGCTGGTTCAGGCATAGCTGTCAGGAGACATGCCTGGATGAGGCTATGTGACTTTGCGGAGCCCATTAAGTTGTCTTTTGTCAATGCCTCCTTTGATGGCTAATTGTTCAGTCCATAAGTGAAAGATACTCGTACCTTCAGCGAGCAGGAAGGAAAGATCCTCTCTGCCATCGGAATCAAGTTTTCTACCCCTCAACAAACTTTTTCTGGAAACCAGCGAGCAGGGAATAAAATGTGGTTCTAGAAGTCTTAGACAGCTTTTCAAGATCCATAGGGGGACACTTCTTCCAGAGGCAGAGGAAGAAATTTTAATGGCAGATGTTGCCCCAGAGGCAGAGGGGGTCCACAGAACCAGGGCTTCAGACACTCCTTCTCTGATAGGCTCTAACAGCACTCTTGAAGCGCTGCATGACTATCCATCTCTGGAGGCAGTTGGGGGTCATGTTTTCCTTCACGGGAACACCTGGACAAAAAATTGCATGGGTGCTAGGCATAATATCCAGAGGTCACTACATTCCCTTTTCGCTTCCACCTCCTGTACCATGGAGGAAACTTCATGACATTCCACCCAGTCATTGGGAGTACGCAGCTCAAGAAATTCTAAAGCTGCTACCAAAAGAGCCATCCAGGAGGTCCCACCTGAACAAATAGGATTCAGAACTTACTTCCGCTTCTTTTTGATGCCAAAGAAAACAGGGGACCTAAGACCAATTTTGGAACAAAGCAAGCTGAATCAGTATGTAAAGATGTCAAAGTTCTGAATGGTTGCAGTTCCAACCATCCTGCCTTTTCTGCGTAAGCATGATTGGATGTATACTATAAATCTCCAGGATGTGTACTATCATATCAAAGTATACAGATGCTCCAGGAGACACTTGCGCTTTTAGCTGAGAGCCAATCACTACCAATTCAGAGCACTGCCCTTTGGACTCACCACATCCCCCCAGGTGTTCACCAAAAGCATGACAATCATGGCAGCTCACCTGATCCTTAAAAGATTCCAGGTGTTTCCCTATCACAGTGATTGGCTTCTCATCTCCCCAACCAGGTAAAAACTTCTACAAGCCAGGAATTACTTGCTTCAGATCTCCAACTGCCTAGGCATCACAATAAATCTTAATAAAGCGAACCTGGCTCCTGTACAGACTCTAGAGTTTATAGGAACTCAACTGGATACTATGACTCAAGTGGCTTCATTACCTCTTCAGTGTATCACATTTCTGAAAAATCAGGTGTGGGACTTACTATCTCATCCATCCCCTCCAGCAAAACTAGTGTTACAAGCTCTTGGATTAATGTCAGCTGCCACTGTTGTAGTCCCTCTAGCAAGATTTTTCATGCAAATCCTCCAGTGGACCTTGGCGGTATTGTGGTCTGTTCTTTACCAGTCTCTGTCTGTTCCCATCAAACTCGCACCAATTTGCAAACATCATATTCAATGGTGGATACAGTCAGATGACCTGTTTTTAGGCAGGCTGATGTTCTTCGTGTTTCACTGTTGCAGTCATCAGATTTGTGTTATTCCTGCCAGGGTAGCCCTCGGCCAGCCTGAATACCAGAGGCTTAGTATTTCTGAGTCGGTTGCTGTCGTTTCAGGACTGACGTCAGGTCATCAGTAGTATAAAGTAAGGCAGCCGACACCATTACATCAGTCTTTCTTGCCGTGAAGCCCGAAGCAGAAGCAGTTTGCACTAGTGCCGGTAGGTTGCTACCTGAGTTTCATCTTCTGAATTGAAGCTGAAGTCTTCTAAAGCTAAGTACCCCACTGGGGATCCGTTTTTCTCGCACTAACCAATGTCAGAAAAAGTTAACAATTGTTTCGCCTGTGGAAAGCAAATACCACACAGAGACTTTCATTCTTACTGTGTCACTTGCTTAGACTCAGACCACGATGTCCCCCGTTGTCACTTCTGTGCTTTGTCCAATGCCATAACTATAAGTCGTCGGGCCCTTATTGTAGCTAGATATTTTCTCTTACAGTCCTCGAATTCTGATATGGCTTCGGTAAGCCATGTGAGAGCAGATCTTCTGAAAAAATGTAAAGATAAAGACAGACAGACCGCAAAGGTCCAAACTTACCGACGATGCTTCCGATAAGCTAGTCGTCAGTTCTTTGGTCCTCAGTGAGGTGCTTTTGCAGCCCCTGATGCCCGCTTCTGTGGATTCGCAGGCCACTACCAAGACCCTTTTGGAGTCCGGTATGCCGCAAAACTCTTCTTCAACTAAGGATCCTGTGGTTGTCTCTCCCTTGGATGGGTCCGGAGCCGCTGAGCAGGCACCAGCTTCTGAGGAAGTCCTTCGCACTACCGATTCTCGACAAAAACCGACGACTTCTTTCACATCTACAGTTCTTTCAAAAACTACCGAGTTTCTTAGGCCCAGGGTACGAACCACACCCAAGACACCGACAACCTAATCTCAGGCACCTGCTTCCTTGCCTCAGTCTCAAATGCTTTAAATGGCGGAAGACCTTATCATGCTGATCAGGGGAAGTCAAGCTACCCTTTCCAAAAAAAAAAGAGATCTGTTCCCTGTAGTTTTGTCTGAACAGGAGTCTGATGACTCTGATGCATCTGAATATGAAGACATGCAACCCCTCTCTGCTTATGAGGATTCTGATACAGAGGATTTAATTCCTTCAGTCTCTTCCCCAGAGGACTTTTTCTTTGGGGAAACCCTTCATACCTTAAGGGAGCATTTCCAAGGGGAATGTCAGGACTACCCTCAGTCTAAAAAGAGACTCAGGGAATTCTTAGATCTTTCACAGCACAGACCCCTGGCCATTCCCCCAGTTCTGGATATTGTGGAGGATGTTTTCCTGGAATCCAGTTTGACTCCTGATACCCTCCCTCCTGCACCCAGAAAACCAGACCGGTATTACAGAGTCCCTGACTCACACAAATTTTTTTTTTAAAAATCCTATTGCTGACCCTGAGGTAATTTCTCAAGGGCCTAAAGGACTTAAAGCAATCTCTGCTAAGAATCCCACCCCCTCAGATAGGGATTCCCGAGCACT
This sequence comes from Protopterus annectens, assembly GCF_019279795.1. Lineage (NCBI taxonomy): Eukaryota > Metazoa > Chordata > Ceratodontiformes > Protopteridae > Protopterus > Protopterus annectens. The sequence continues at coordinate 889,936,964 of NC_056741.1, read as the reverse complement.
AGACAGATGGGGTAAAAAGTATACACCTCTGCTACTCTAGCTATCAGGGCACCCAGAAGAGCACCAACCCCAGCTTGGGACCTTAAGTTTGTGTTGGAAAAGCTCACCCTGCCTCCCCTTTGAACCAGCCTCTTCAGCAGAGCTAACATTTCTCTCCTGGAAGACAGCTTTCCTTCTGGCCATCACTTCAGCCAGAAGAGTCTTCGAGCTGCAAGCACTCATGGCTGTGGAACCCTTCATCATCTTCCATGCTGACAGGGCATCCCTCAGGACTAACCCATCCTTCATGCCCAAGGTGGTGTCCAGTGTGGCTCTCAACCAAATCCATTCATTTGCCCACCTTTTTCCCTAACCCACAGAACAAGGGGGAAAGGATTCTGTACTCACTAGATGTGCACAGACAGCTCAGATTCTATCTCAACAGGACTAAATCCTTCAGAAAGTCTGATCAATTGCTGGTTAGCTTTGCTGCAGGGGCAGAGGGCAAAGCCAGCTCCAAACAAACCATTTCCAAATGGATAGCACAATGCATCCATTTCTGCTACAAACAACATGGAAAACTTCCCCCCAAGGGGGTCAGGACTCACTCCACCAGAGCAGCCTCCACCTCTGCAGCTTTCCTCAGAGGAGTCCCCACCAGGGACATCCTGGAGGCTGCCACCTGGACATCTATTCACACCTTTACCATACATTACCACCTGCCTATCTTCTCTAAATCCAGGGCAGAGTTTGTCTCTGCAGTCTTGCAGGGCATCCTAGCCAGCCCCTAGTTTCCTTGACTGCCTCCACCCATTTCCTGAGCTTTGGGAATCAACCCAAATGCGATGACTGCAACAGTGAATACACTCGAACATCTACATTTATGGTAAGTGTACACAACTGTACTTTCTCTCTCTGCTCCTCCCCAAGAGCCACAGTGACCGTGATGCTTCTCAACTGGGGTGGGGGGCATTTCAAGGGAAAGATGGTCCAAGGCACGTGGTCCTCCTCGGAGACCAAGTTGTGTATCAGTGTCCTAGAGATGAGAGCAGTCCTTATAACTTTGCAAGCCTTTCAGGAAGTTTTTCCCCAGGGACTATTGCAGTACACAAAGACTACATGTCAGTAGTCAACAAACAAGGAAGAACCTGCTCCTACTAGAGAGGCCATGAGTGTTTAGGAATGGGCAATCTCTTTCGACCACATTCTAATTGTAACGCACATACTGGGGAAAACAAACTGATCCTGAAATTTCTACATAAAGCAAACATGCTGAAGAGCTCAGTCATCCTCCTTGCCCCCTTCTGGCCTCGACAGGTATGGTTTCCCTTACTCTGGTCTCACCGCAGATACCCTCCATGAATACTAGAGCCCAATCAGGATCTCTTATCTCACCCATCAGAGGTTCAACTTCTCAAAAAGCTGACCGCATGGTTTCTCCACTTCCAGTAATTGTGAGATAGTCCTGGCTCACTTCCCCAGTTTGTGACTTTATCTTGGCCTCCCAGAAGGTCTCCACCAAGAAAGTCTACAGAAGCAAGTGGAAAAGATTCTCTATATGGGCTTCTAAAGAGAATATAGATCCTTTCTCAGGTCCTACTTTGGCCATTCTTCTTTTTCTCACTACTCTTTTTAAGGTAGGAGCTAGTTTTTCTGCTATTAAACTTCATTTAGTGGCCATATCCAACTTCCACACTGGAAACAAATCCCTTTCTTTGTCAGCTTCCAGATCATGTAAAGCTTTCATGAAAGGAATTTTTCTTCTTAGACCACCAATGAAAAAATCCCTGTCCATTTTGGGACCTCATGGTAGTTCCTCCAGGGGTTGACTCAGCAACCTTTGAACCAGCAATCTTTTTAGTAGCTATCTCTTCAGCAAAAATAATTTCTGAACTCCAGGCCTTGTCAACTAGGCCACCTTACATGGTTTTTGATAAGGATAGGGTATCTCTACAAACTAACCCTTCCTTTATGCCTAAAGTGGCCAGTGAGACTAACATTTATCAAGCCATTCAATTGCCAATTTTCTTCCCGAAGTTTACTAATAAGGGCAAATATATGCTGCATCTTTTTGATGTTCATAGACAATTACGTTTTTATCTTCACAGAAGAAAACAGTACAAGAGATCTGATCAGCTGTTTGTATCCTTTTCCCCTAACCGCTTAGGTCAAGCAGTTTCCAAACTTACTCTGGCCAAATGGATTACAACTGGATTTTGCGGATTTATTCTCAAAAAGGCTTGGAATTGCCTTATCCCCCTGGACCCTACTCCACCAGATCTGTGGCTACTTCATCTGCTTTTTTCCCTAGAATTTCCAGTGATGATATCTGCACTGCAGCCACTTGGTCAAAAACTCATACTTTTGTTAGACTTTACAAATTAGACATTGTCTGCAGAACCAGAGCTTTCTTTGGTTTAACAGTGCTTCTGCATGGCCTTCCTTGAGAGCCTCCCAAGAGTTACGTAGCTGGGGACTCAGACCCATCAGTGAGGAACAATGAAAAGGACAACATCATATTTAAAAGTTATGTACCTAGCATAACTTGGCATCTGTGTTGTCCATTTTTATTCTTCCTCACCTTCCCTCCCAGCCATCCCCCGGCCTTGTCTCTCCTAGAAGGATCTTAGGAGAATAACGGCGCCCTCAGGTTCCAAGTTTGAGCCTCAGTATTTTTTCTTATGTCTGTCCTGTCTCTATATCTCAGTGGGCAGTAAGGCAGTAATCTCGATTGTAGGAGTTGGGAATGGTGTTGAGCATTATGGGCAGAGGGAGGAGCCCAAAATTTGGATCCAAGTCTTGGGAGTGCGTCCGAGTCGGATCCGAGGGTTGGATCCATACGTCATCAGTGAGGAAGAATGAAAATGGACAGCACAGATGTCAAGTTATGATAGGTACACAACTTTTAATTTACTGTATACCAAAGTAACGTAATGTCTGTATGGAAGTGAAACAGAATACAGAATTGTGCTGTGATGCTTAGAAAAGCACTAATAGGAAAAGGATTTGGTAGTTTTATCAGATGACAGAATGTATGTGTTAAGGCATTGCTGAATACTGGGAAATTACTAAAATGCATGTAAGGAAGAAGAAAAAAGATGAGAAACTTTGTATTTTCTTCTGAGTCATGCACTGTAAAACTAAACCAGTTGGCTACAGTACATATTATTTTATAAAGTAAAATGTTGAAGCTTCATTTAAGATTTTAGTGTATCATGCAAATATTGTATCTGTTGTGTTGCAGTTGGATCTTGGCAGTATCTTTCATTAGAAGAGGTGCATTTTTCATGTGTAAATGTGTGTGTGTTTTTTAGTAAGTAAGTTAAGACCTTGAGCTTTAGTAGAATCTATTTCTGTTTGTATCTGACAAGATCCTATCTTTCAGTAATGTTTGTTTTTGGAGACCTACTTTTCCAACAAAGGTATAACAGGTTAGAGAAGTACAGCTAAAGTGGTGAGGAAGGGAAATGGAGACAGAAGAATCTGAAATCATGACTGCATTAAAAAAATCCGAATTGCACATTCAACTCATTGTCACACATGAGAGCTGCTATTATAATTTTCCAACATTTCCAAAGGATAACAGGAATATGACTCATCTTATTAGGAGAGAAACTAACCACGTAATTACGGTATTCAAATCTCTAATTAAGAAGTGCTGCTGTTAGGTCCCTGTCCGCAGAAGACAGGTTTACCTATTTCATAAAGTACATATTGATTACATATTTAAGAATTGTTTGTAAGTCATGACAAATACATGTTATCATGTTAATGGTACATGCATATTTAGAACTCCTTACTGCACTATCACCACTTTATTCAAGGATCTAGTGAATCCTTTATTCAATCATTAGAGTTGGCAGACACACACACATTTTGCTAATTTTATATTTGTGTATTAGAGCAACTATAATTAAGGTTACCAAGTACATCTATTGCGGCCAACATTTAGGATGTGTATGCAAGGTACAGATGCACCTGTTTTTGCAGGAATGAGGTGAATTATTGCAGAAATACAGAACTTTGAAAATAAGATATGAACTGCATTGCTGACTCACGGAAATCCATGGGTGAACTGGATTTTTTTGTGGGGTGGGGGGAAGACTGATAGTAATTTTTTTTTTTTTTTTTTTTTTAATATCTAGCTAATCCTGACTGTGGGCTGGCATCCCTCCGAGGATGACTGTATATGCCTTGTGCCCACTGAAGGATGGAATAGGCTCTGGTTCCCCTATGACCTTGCACTGCATTAAGTGGGTAATCAACAAATGACTAACGAGTAATCCCCAAATTCTGCATGTTGACATCAGTGTGGACAACTATTGAACAATTAAAAAGTTATGATCATATTACTGCTCCCCCCAAAAATCATATATTTTTTTCAAAAAAGGTAGCTGGCATGAAACCTGTTATGACTGTCCGTAATGTTTATGGCCAGAGTAACATGAGTATTGATTTGATTAAACCAAGGCAGGTCCGCAGCTTAATCAGGGTCGGTGTACCATCTTGTTTCAAAATGACAAGGGCAGCAAGTAAGGGGTGGGAGGTAGGGAGAAGATGAAGAATCTACATTTTGGGTGCCTTCTCTATAGATACATAACCTCTTCAATTTTTATAAAGTATCAACTGTTGAAGCTTTTAGCTTTCACAATAGCCACTGTAAGCCTTCTGAACAGGTGGAGATATGCAGATGTTTTCTGAAGGAACAGCATGCCACATTCATTTAGATGAATAGAAAAGGTTTTACCACTTTAAATTTTAATGCCTAATAGATTTCTAAATGCATTTTCTACTACTATTTTAGGGAATATGTGAGATTTTAGGATGTCGACATAGAAGCTGCGGTGGTGCAGTGGTAGCATTGTTGCCTCACAGCAAGAGGATGTCCTTCATGGATACATCTGCAGTCATAACAAGTGGGTTGTCCTGTCGTCAGGCAGCCCTTCAGTCGGCCGGATTCCAAAGTCCGGGTCCGGCTTCGGCTGATGTCGCACTCCACCCGACGTCATCTCTGTTGGTCTTCGGGTATAAAGGCATCAGCCGACGCCATTTTCCTCAGTCTTTCTTGCCGCGTGGCGCCCGAAGCAGAAGCTGTTCGCAAGTGCCGGTCGGTCGGATCCAGAGATTACTTCTACCGAATACTACTTTGAAGACTTCTAAAGCTAAGTACCCCGTTGGGGACTCTTTCTTGCCTCAGCCGATGTCAGAAAAAGTTAACAATTGTTTAAACTGTGGGAAACAAATACCTCATAAAGATTTCCACTCTTACTGTCTGCCTTGTTTAGGCCCAGCCCACGACGTAGCAGCCTGTTCGGCCTGTGCTTCTTTCAACCGACGAACGCTTAGGCGTCGGTCGGAGTTTGCAGAACAGTTTTTCGGTTCTGATTTTGCGTACATTATGCCGTCGGATCCTCCGACTACCCAATCTACCAAAAACGCAAAGATAAAGACCGACACTCGCGGTCCGCGGTTTCGGCCGAAACCATGGTCAAGCAAACCGCGAGTGTCTCGGTTTCGGCCGAAACCGAGAAAACTGAACAAAGTACAGCTGAACCTATTCCTACAACTGAGGCCCCTGCTACAACTCTTGAATCGACCTCAGAAATTTTACCCACTACGGTGGTTGACTTATCAGACACCATCCCCTTGGATGTCTCTACCCCAGCACGTGGTACTGCTAGGCCTCCAGCAGCCATGTCCATTAAGGCCTTCGCCAGGGCTAAAGCAGCCAAGACTACTAAAACAGTGCCTGTTAAACCCCCCACATCCAGGCCCTCTTCTAGTTCTCAAATGCTTACTTTGGCAGAGGATTTAATTTCTTTAATTAGAGGATCTCAATCTCACCCAGACAGGGCCTCTCAGCCCCCAGAGAAGAGACCTAGGGCAGAGCCCCCGAGCCAGTGTCCTCTGATGATTCTGCTGATGAATCAGACATAACTGACCAGCCAGAGGCTCCCTTCTCCAATTTTGAAGATTCTGATGCTGAAGAATCCATTCCAGCTGCTTCCCCACCAGAAGAATTCTCCTTTGGGGAAACCTTGCATGCCATGCGAGAACAGTTCCAATGGCAGCAACAGGATTTTTCAGACTCCAGAAAAAGACTTAGGACTTTTCTGCACCTCCCACAGCACAGGCCCTTAGCTATACCTCCTGTTCTCTCTGTGGTGGATGATGCTTTCAATGATGTTTGCTCCGCTCCAGATTCTTTATCCCCAGCCCCTGCCAAACCAGACAGATTTTACAGGGTGCCAGATACTCATCACCACCTTTACAAGGCTCCACTTGCAGACCCAGAAACTATATCCCAGGGTCCCAAGGCAGTAGCAGCGACTATAGATAAAAACCCTATTCCTTCAGAAAGGGAAGCAAGGGCATTAGACAGATGGGGTAAAAAGGTCTACACTTCAGCTACTCTCTCAGCTAGAGCTTTAAACTGTCAGTTTCACATGATACAATACCAAGAGTTTATGCTTGATCAGTTAACTAAAAACTAACCACTGATGAATCTCTTGATAAGAAATATGTATTAGAGATGGTAAATAACATACAACAGGTTAGCAACCATTCCTTAAAATGTGGCTATGATGCACTGGAGGCTTCATTTAGATCAGCCATGACAGGCACAGTGATAAGAAGGCATGCATGGCTAAAGGAACAAGCTTTACCGGATCATGTTAAAGCTAAGTTGCTAGATGCTCCTATGGACAAGACAAGTTTGTTTGGTACACCTGCCCAGCAGGTTATGAAGAAAATGGAAGAAAAGGCAAAATCTGTTCAAACTGTTAAAGATTTCTTGCAGGTTCAACCCCCAAGGTTTAGCAGGAACTGGCCTACCAAAAATTGGTCCTTTCCTGACTCCACAAAATTTCAAAGGGGCAGGAATAGACGTTCCAGAGGCAGAAACCAATCCAGAGGAGGTGCCTACAGAGGAAGACAGTGTCAAGGTAACAACAGAGGCACAGACACAGCCACTGCCACTACATCAACACAACCACAGTGACTTAACCCTAAATCCGCCTACCAGGGAACAAATAGCAGCTCCTCTAGGCGGAAAGTTAACCTTATTTTCAAAGAACTGGCACTACATAACAAAGGACAAGTGGATTTTACAAACCATAGATCAAGGTTACCGGTTTCACTTCCACACTTTACCAGTCAAAAGAGGAATGCCAAATCTACCTCCAAATCAAAAAACAGAGGCTCTACGCCAGATAATGGAGTTAGCAAACATGAGAGCTGTGGAAAGAGTGCCAACAGCAGAGCAAGGAAAGGGTTCTACTCCAGACTATTCCTAGTTCCAAGAAAGGAAAAAGTTGGAGACCAATTCTCGACCTGTCCACCTTAAATACATACATCATTGTCCCAAAATTCAAAATGCTGACCCTACAGCAACTTCTTCCCATGCTGGGCAAGGAGTCTTGGCTGGTAACTCTAGATCTCAAGGAGGCATACCTGCACGTCCCCATTCGACCAATCTGCAGAAGATACCTCAGATTTCTTGCAGGATCAGAGCACTATCAATTCTCAGCATTGCCTTTGGCTTATCTACTGCGCCCAGAGTATTCACAAAATGCCTGGCATCAGTAATCGCCCATTGCAGACTTCAGGGAATTCAAATTTACCCATACCTGGACGACTGCCTGCTACAAGGGGACAACAAAAGCAAGCTGACAACAGATTTACAAAGGGTCATTTACTTGCTACAAGCACTGGGATACACAGTCAATTTACAAAAGTCAAGGCTGATACCATCCCAAACAAGGACATTCTTGGGCTGAATTGGACACAGTACAACAAAGGGCATTCCTGACTACACAAAAACAAAAAGAACTTCCTCTTTACTTCTTGGCACTAACAAAGCTGAACAAGTTAACAGCAAGAAAAGTACTGCAGGCCTTGGGCTTCATGGCATCATGCATAATCTTGGTTCCATTTGCCAGACTACATATGAGAAAACTACAGTGGTACCTAAAGAATTTATGGTCCCAACACAGACACAGTCTAGAAACAGAAATCCCACTAATTCCATGCTTAAAACAGGAGTTCCTATGGTGGGCTCAGGCATGCCAGTCAAACCCAGGCCTACCCTTTCGCAGATGTCAAGCAAGCCAGACCATCACAACAGACGCCTCAGACCTAGGATGGGGGGCCCACATGCTGGACAAATGCGTGCAAGGATTGTGGACACAGGATCAACTTCAACTGCACATCAACCTAAAAGAAATGCTGGCAGTAAAACTGGCTATCCAAAAGTTCAAACCATTTCTCAAAGAGGGCCAGTCGATGATAAGGACAGACAACACCACAGTCATGTGGTACATCAACAAACAGGGAGGCACTCATTCATACCCCCTATGCAGAATGACCTTGGAGCTGTGGACCCTGGCACTCAGCTACAACATCCAGTTACAGGCAATATTTGTACCAGGGAAAGACAATACCCTAGCAGACATATTAAGCAGAACCACTTCGGATGCCCACGAATGGAAACTTCACCCGGACATCTTCAAGACCATCTCAAAGAAATGGGGAATGCCACAGATAGACCTATTCGCATCACCTCTCAATCACCAGCTCAAAAAATTCTGCACAAGGACATTCCACCCATTAGCATGGAAAGTGGATTCGCTCTCCTTCAACTGGAAAGGCCTAACAGCATATACATTCCCGCCTCTTCCTTTGATACACAAGGTACTACTGAAAATCAAGGAAGAACGTCCAAGGATAATCCTGATAGCTCCAAACTGGCCAAGACAACACTGGTACCCACTACTGAGGAGCTTGTCTCGGAACAATATGTGGACAATTCCCCTGATGCCTTTGATGTTAACGCAGAACAACTACAGCATCATACATCCAAACCTAAAACCTTGCAACTGACTGCATGGAACATCACATAACAGCAGCTATTCCAGAACTTTCCCAAAGAGTTAAAGACATTATTCTTGAAGCACGCAGACCTTCAACAAGAAGGAACTATGCTGGAAAATGGAAAAGGTTTGTCATCTGGAGTACGGAAAGAGGAAAAGATGTGTCAAACATAGATATGCCTAACATTCTGGAGTATCTGGCGAACTTCTTCATTCAGGCCTGTCCTACTCCTCCATCAAGATACATGCATCAGCTATTTCAGCAGAATACAGCTTTGATACACCTGTTTTTACACACCCTTTGCTCAGGCAGTTCCTCAGAGGAATCAAGAATGTAAAACCTCCAAGGAAACCACCATTACCAGCTTGGGATTTAAACTTTGTGCTAGAAAAGTTGACACTATCACCCTTTGAACCAGCAGCAACAGCAGACCTACAACACCTGTCATGGAAAACTGCTTTCCTACTGGCAATTACTTCAGCAAGGAGGGTTTCAGAACTACAGGCCTTAATGGCAGTGCAACCCTCCCTAATCTTCCACCAAGATAGAGTGTCCATGAGGACTAATCCTACATTTATGCCCAAGGTGGTATCCAGAGTGTCTTTAAACCAGGCAATCCACCTACCTACATTCTTTCCCAACCCACAAAACAGAGGGGAAAGAATACTGCATACCTTGGATGTACATAGACAGCTACGCTACTACTTGGACAGAACAAAAAATAGCAGAAAGACTGACCAACTTTTTGTAGCCTATGCAACAGGAAGGGAAGGAAAAGCTATTTCCAAACAGACAATCTCCAAATGGATAGGAAATTGCATACGATTCTGTTACTCCTTCCATGGAAAACCAATTCCACAGAACATAAGACCTCATTCTACAAGGGCAACGGCCACTACCACAGCCTTCTTACGAGGAATGGCAACCAAAGACATTATTGAGGCGGCTACTTGGACCTCCGTGCATACATTTGCCAAGCATTATAATTTGCCTCTATATTCCAGATCCCGAGCAGGGTTTGCCACTGCTGTACTGCAAGGGATCCTAAACACACCATAATCTACTTTTATCCTCCTCCCCTAGTTGGCTATGGTATTCTACCCACTTGTTATGACTGCAGATGCATCCATGAAGGACATAGTACAGTTTTGTACCTACCATAAATGTAGATGTCCGAACTGGATAGCATCTGCAGTCAGGATTACCTCCCTCCTTCACCTCTGTGGTACTCCTAGGGTGTTTACCCTTCTAATAGCTAGCTGTTGGGGGGGAGTCTTTTATGGTGTATTTGTTTGTATATATGTACATACATGCTTATTGTGGTGTTTACCTCTATCTATTTGGAAACATTGGCATCTATCCAAATTTTAGCCTGCAAGAGGGCTACTGGCATCTGGGGCAAGAAACACTGAGGAAAATGGCGTTGGCTGATGCCTTTATACCCGAAGACCAACAGAGATGACGTCGGGTGGAGTGCGACATCAGCCGAAGCCGGACCCGGACTTTGGAATCCGGCCGACTGAAGGGCTGCCTGACGACAGGACAACCCACTTGTTATGACTGCAGATGCTATCCAGTTCGGACATCTACATTTATGGTAGGTACAAAACTGTACTTTCTCCTGATCGATTCTTGGCTGGAATGCCTTCTATGTGGAGTCTGCATGTCCTCCCCATGGTCGAGTGGCATTCGAAAGACATGCATGAATGGGCATGCCTTTGTTGAAGGTTGGGCGTCGGGCTGGCAACTTGGCATCATAAAAATCTACTGCCAATCATTAGTTGACCGGAGTTCCGCTGTGGTGACCCCCTAACCAGGAAAAGCTAAAAAAACAAACAAACTAGGATGTCGACATAAGTCATTATTTATTTAGTCATTATAATAATGATAGTGTCAAACTTCTTGAAATTTTCCGTTGACTTGCATTGCTGGAAGAGACAAAACATTTTATCAGACTGACTAAGTAGTCTAAGGTGCCGGACTCAAGAATGACCCTTCGATTACCATGGGTATAGTAGTCTCCATGTGGAATCTTTAGATCTGAAGTAGTTACTTCATTTGTTCTGCAACCTGTGGGTTATGGATCCGACTTCGGATCCGAGCCGGCAGCTTCACAAGCTAAAGGATCCGAGCTCCTAGCTCCTCCCCTACCCACAATCCCCTGCTGCCTACTGCTTTGCCTCAGATCGAGTTTGCCGCGGCTGAAGACAGCTACTCGTGAAGAGCTCCTTAAGCTGGGTGAGATCGTTTAGATTTTTTCTAATTGAGAGAATTGTTGAAGTGATTTTTAGGTACAGTTAGTATTATTTTCAGTCACTTAGAGTTAGTTACCCACTCCTAGTTATTGTGGCCGTTAGTTTTCTTTTCTCTCCCTCCCCCCTTAGTGTTTGGGTGTGTGTGTGAGTTTTTCATAATGGCGGAAGGGCCCAAAGCCATTTTTTCCAAGTGCACTGAGTGTGGCCATAAGCTTTCCCCAGCTGATGGCCACACTCAGTGTGTCTTGTGCCTGGGGGTGGCCCATTTATCAACGGCTTGCCAAATCTGTGCATCCTTTAATCCTCGGGTAGTCAGGGACAGGAAGAACAAGCTGATCCTGGCAGGCCTTCTCCCCCAGGACTCTGCTTCATCTTCCTCTCCCTCAAAACAAAACAGTGTAAGAAACTTCTCTGTGTGGAAGATTTTCAGTCCATATATTTCTAGTTACTAAGTAGGGCAGGACCAGCTTGAATGTCTCACTGATGGGGGAAGGGAAGTTTATAAAGGATTTTCGACTGGAAACAGACTGCCTGCCTTGCTTGGATTACTTTCGAATACTTAGTAATGCTGTACAATTATATATTTTCTATTACTACTTTTTGTTTTGTTTTGACTTAAGACGAGTTTATGTTCGCTACTTCTACTACTATTGTCTGATCTGAGTAATATACAGTGATTAACTAGAAATATATGGACTGAAAATCTTCCAGACAGAGAAGTTTCTTACACTGTTTTGGTTATATCTTAAAGTGACATTTCAGAGCATCTCATTACACAGAAAAATTAACTTTAAATATTTAATATTTAAAGTCACTTGGCAGTCCTACGGAAGAAAAAAGTAGGTACTTACGTCTTATTGCAACCAGATTCCAAACAACTCGATAATACGTATATAAGATGAATGGTTTTAATTAAAGTATTTCTGATGAAGTCTATGGTTTTATGGACGAAAACGTGTGGTATCTGCAGCGTTAAATAAAGAGTTTTGTGCACTAACGTTGTTGGGTGCGATCTCTGCTTTTTTCTCCTTGATATCTGGTTACTGGTTGCTTTTGGCGGAATTACTCCAGGTTGTTTTATACCTGGTTATATCTTAAACTGACATTTTAGAGCATCTCATTACACAGAAAAATTAACTTTAAATATTTAGTGTACATCATGGTATTCATTATGCCTGGCTGCATCCTTATACCTGAACTTTGGGTACATTTAGGTTAGAAAAAAGTTTACTTTATAAAAGACACTGAAAGCTGTCTAATGTCATAGTAATATATTTATCTAAGATTAAGATTAACAAAGAGACTTAAGAGCTGAAGTTGCTAACGGACTGTCATGAAACACATGAAGTAGTCATTGTGGAAGTTATCCAACATTTGTTCTGAATTGCTAGCTGATAATTTTGCCTTATACTTATCAAGGAGTCCCCTTGTGGCTAAGAGCAAAGTTTTATGAATCTGACCCATTTTTCTTTATTTTCATTTCGTTTTGCTATAATTATATTGTCATCATAAAAAGTGGACTTTCTGATTCTAAAATATATGTATTGTACTTCATTGTCATCTTCATCACATCTTTAATTTCCTAATTTTTCAAACATTTTCATTCCTGCATTACTCCTTTCAATGTATAAGACAATCACTCAGCACTATAGAGTTACCATTGAGATGATTGACATATCCCTAGTTTCCTTCCACAGCTATTAGTGTTACATCTTACATCTATGTTACTATACTGTCTGCTAAGCACTATGTACTTTACAAGGGATGTTATACTGCTACGTTTTAATTGAATGTAACTGCATTCTTTTGTTGATTCATTGTGTGACTGCTTGAGTGATTGTGCTGCATTTGTGTGTTTTAATTTGTTACTGACAGAAAACACCTATTACAAACTGTCAAACTATGCTAACAATTACATCATCAGAAAGCGAGGTTGCATGATATCGAATCATGAAGTAACTGTACAGCTGCTCAACCTACAAACACATTTAAATACACAGTAAAAATATTAACGCATGTAAATACTTAAACATAGTTTCACTGAATACACTAAAGTAAAAAATATTAACTTTTATAATCAGAAAGTCCAATTTACATGATGATATAAATACAGCAAAATGACATGGTAAAAAAAAAACAAAAAAACATTGTAAATGATCTTTAAAAGTAAACCTCCATGGTGAAATACTCACATAAATAAATTATAAAACAAGAGAGAGAAATTACTAAATGCTTGTAAGAGGTCATTCTACGTATCTTAAAGGCCAGTTTAGGCAAATTAGTAAAGAACTTAAAGGGAACTATTTGGAAGCTCAAAGCTGAGTATGAATTTAAAGTAGCCATTAAAACCAAAAATGACTACAAATCTTTGTTTACCTGTCAGGAAGTTAAGAACTAACACTCAACGTTTACAAAATTCATACAAATTTTACTCCTACCAGAATTATAACTATTCCACAGATTCCTTAATTCCAGTCACACATCCTCCTTTAATTATAGTGGATCAAGTTTTGTCACCCCTCTCAGAAGCTAAGAACACCTCATCCACAGCCCCTGATAATTATAGCCAATTTCTTGATTATCAGTGCCAAATATAGCCCATTTGAACCCCTACTATAACCTCTTTAATCTAAGCCTCTCCACTGAACACATTTCTGAAGCTTGGAATACAGCTATTGTAATGGTGTTACACAAGAGTAGCCCAAATATGTATCTTGGTAGCTATAGACCTCTTAATCTCAGCAGCCTCATAACTATGTATTATCTCAGACCTTATTAGTTTGGAAATTGCAAATCTCTTAATTCTGGACATTTAATTAGTTTGCTTTGTCAATGGAAGGTCCTGCCTTTTTAACCTAATAAATTTATTTGAAAAAGTAACTGAAGCAGTGGGTAGTAGTTATGCTGTGCATACAACATATCGTATACTGGGCAAAGCCTTTGACACTTCCTTTTGCAGGCATTATTGGCAAACTTGTAAATCTGAATGTAAATCTTTATGTTGTGTGGTAGATAGTTAACTGGTTGTCTGACAGAACCCATGTGGTTAGAGTTTCAGGTGCCACTTCTGAAGGTAAAACAAGTTACCAGAGGTGTACTGCAGTGCTCATTGTTGGCCACTTTCCAATTTGGCATCTATTTCTCAGGCCTTTAGGTCAGCTCTCCTGGCCTGTAGTTAGCTAAGTTTGCAGATGACTATAAATTGGGTAGTGTTATTCATTCTTCCACTGACTCATAATTGCTCCAACATGAATTAGACCATGTTACCAACTGGAGCAAGGATGACAGTCTCAAATTAAATGTGAAAATAATGTAGCATAGTTGCTTTTGGTAAGCAAAACGTTTTACATACGACATGGGTGACATACCTCTCCAGTTAAACACTGTTGTAATGGGCACTATTTTTGATGATTCCTTATCATTTGACTGTCATGTCTCCACAGTAGTTTGGAAGGCCTTCAGCCTGGCTTATGTAATTTCTAAAGGCGTTTCCACTAAATCCTTTGCTTGTATCTCATCAGGCCCATTATTGAATGTGATGCATCTTTTGGCATGTATTTGTCTAAACATATCGCTTAACTTAAGAGACCTTAGAGCTATATTAATAAAAAGACTAGTGGCCGCAAAAGCTTAGATGTTCATCATTTGATCACTGCTGTAATAGCCTTAGTTAACTGGGTTATATCCTACCAAACATATAGTAACTGGTCAGCTTCTAAAGCTTAAGGGCACCTTCCACATGCCCAAACAGTTAACCAGCTTGAGCAGAGCTAAAGAAAAATGGCTTGGGTACAAAGCCCTCCAGAGTTTTCCTGAGTGCTGTTTGTGGACTTTAAAGAATCAATGGTCAGCTAACATTTCTGCACTACTGGGTAGATAAATTCCCTTTGGGGAAAAACATTCCACATCTTATTTTTAAGACAGAAAGTTAACTTTCTAGTAAAAGTATTACTTTTTATGCTAGGAAAAGGTGTTTTATGTACTGCCTAGTGACTTTTAGTCACTTTTTGCTAGGAATGTTACTTTTTTACTTTTGAGGAAAACAGTTATTAAAACTGGATCTGAGATCAGTCTTCATTTATCCTTTACCACTGGCATGCGGTTCCGATCCTCAGAAACGACTTGGCCGTTACATAGCTCGCACTAGCCAAAAACTCTCGAGCTACAGTATTCTTTTCCCTACCATTGACGGTAGTACCTCTCCCTCTCTTTCTCTAACTCTTTAGGTACCTTTAACCTACCATTGTTGATAGTTTCTTCCTTCCCTTCTGTGTGTGTGCGTGTATTTGCTGCCGGTAGTTTCTTCCTTCCCTTCTGTATGTGTGTGTGTATTTGCTGCCTCTTGAACCCTTCTTTTCTTTTGGTGCCTGTCAGCATGGCTGAGAAATCTAAATGTACTACGGGTCTTAAACAGTGACAGGATTGTGGCTGGAAGATGCCCAATTCCGATGGGCATTCTTCCTTTGTACATTGTTTAGGTCCAGCTCATCTAGATCAGGACTGTGCTATCTGCCAGGCCTTCAGCAACTGAACCTTGCTAGAACATAGAAATAAATTACTATTAAAAGGGCTAATTAAATCCTGTTTTGAGAGGCCTTATTCAAGATGTCTCCCTCTAAATCTGACAATGGAACCAAGAAGAATCACTCCGTGCCAATATCTCTTTTGGTACTGGTGGCAAAAAAAACATAAGCCTTCTGCTCCCACTACTTCAGTGGAACTGAAGGCTAAGGTTCAGAAGCTTTCAGAACTGACAACATCCTTGACACCTCTTGTATGGCATCACAAACCACAGTGCCAGTCTGTTTGTTACCAACAACTTCAGTTTCCTGGACGGTACCTATGTCCCCTCCTACATTTCTACAGATGTTGGAACCCCCATCGGTGCCAATATCAGACATAATTTTCACTCCCAGGACAAGGTATCCACCTTCTATTGACCCCTTTGTGGGACAGCTCCCAAGTCCTTTTCTTGAAAGACCAGAATCCTCCTCATGTTTGTTTGTCTGTTCCTCAAGGAGTCTTACAAAAATCGATGTTATGAGGTTGGTGGATCAGTTTCTAGTGGCCAGGGGCCTTTCTACCTTCTCCCAGACCCCTCCCCTTCTGAAGTTGGGGCGTTTTCTCCCAGGACTCCACCAAATCTTCCTACCCTAACCTCCTCTGAGGGCTTAGAGCTTCCAACTCCAATCCCTCCAGTTCTAGCTGCTCTGGTGCTGACAGCCTTTACCCCTTCAGTTCCAGGATCTGCCTTGACTTCTTTGGTTCCTTCAGAACTGACATACTCCCAGGGCCATGGCTCCACTGTCTGGTCCGAGAGTTTTGGATTGGCTCCAGTTTTTTATTCAGAGTTGTCCTTGACTCTCGGAACTTAGGCAGACTTGGGCTGATGTTCTTCATTCCACATTGCTGCAGTCCTAACTATTGGGTAGTCCGCTGTCCAGTCGGCCCGAATACCAAAGTATATGGCTGACGTCGGTCAGGGCGCATTAGACTGACGTCAGTACGTCAGGGTACTAATGCGCATGACCGACGTCATATCCTCAGTCTTTTTTGCCGCATGGTCCGATGCAGAAGCAATTTTGCGAGTGCAGGTTGGCGTTCTGAAATTTTCTGAAGTCGGAGTTTCAGACCGAATCAAAGTTGGCTAAGTACCCCGTTGGGGAACATTTGGGTTTTTTCTTGCCTCAGTATTTAACCGGATGTCAGAAAAAGTGAATAACTGTATTTCTTGTGGGAAACAGATACCTCATAGGTATTACCATACCTTGTGTATACCTTGTTTAGGGCCTGAGCACGACGTTGTTGGATGCCGCTCTTGTGCTAGATTTAACAAACGCACTATTAAGAGAAGGTTAGACTGTGCCAGGTTAGTGTTTGGGAAGCGTTGTAATTATAAAATGCCGTCGGATGCTCCGACGCCCGCTTCATCCAAAAAGCGCAAGGACAAAACAGCGAAGCCTAGGGTTGATGAACCGGCAGTCCCGGACGTCGGTTCATTAGACGGCTCAGTGGAGCCAGAGGTTTTGCCAGGAGTTTCTTTGGAGTCTCAGGCAGAGACTTTACTGTTACAGGATGTGCCTTCTCAGGAGGTAGGCCAGGCTGAGGGGGCTTCTCAGGTAACTGTTCTTCCCTCTCTTCCCAAGGTAGTTAGAGCCTCTCCTTCTGTTTCCAAAACTTCTTTGAGAGGTAGGCCAAGTTTAGCTTCAGTGGGGGCTTCTCCTAGCACTTCAGGTTCTGTGCCTAAGAAACATATGCTTAAAATGGCAGAAGATTTGATTACTATGATTAGAGGTTCTATGCCCCCTCCTGATAAGAGGCCTAGGGTGGAACCTGAGTTTGAGAGTTTTGAACAGTGTTCAGAGGCTTCTGAGTCTTCTGCGGAAGACTTGCAGGAGTATCCTCCTTATTCTGATTCTGATGTGGATGATTCCACTCCTACAGCTTCTCCTCCTGAGGATTTCTCATTTTCAGAGACTCTGCATTCCATGAGGGAGCACTTTAAATGGGAAGGCCAAGATTACTCTGATTCCAGGAAAAGGCTTAGGGAATTCTTGTTTTACCCCAGCATAGGCCCTTAGCTATACCTCCTGTGTTGAATGTGGTGGAAGATGTTTTGCAGAGGCTTCCTGAACCCTGATTCTTTGCCTCCTGCTCCTGTTAAACCTGATAGGTACTATAGGGTGCCTGAAGCTCATAAGTATCTTTTAAGAGTCCTAGGGCAGACCCGAAACTGTTTCTCAGGGACCTAAAGGTGTTAAGGCCTCTGTTGTTAAAAACCCTGTTCCCACTGATAAAGAGGCAAGGGCTTTGGATAGATGGGGAAAGAAAGTGTATACTTCTTCCACTTTAGCCATGAGGGCGTTGAATTGTCAGTTTCACATGCTAAAATATCAAAATTATCTCCTTTCACAACTGAAATCTAAGGTGGATGCTTTGGCGGAAGGTATTGAGTGTAAAGAGTTGCTGGATTTAGTTCATGTGTCTGAACAAGTGGGTAAGCATTCTTTGCAATGTGGTTTTGATGCTGTACAGGCCTCCTCGAGGGTGGCTGCCACTAGTTCTGTTCTTCGCAGGCATGCCTGGTTGAGGGATCAGAATTTAGCTGAGCATGTTAAGACAAGGATTTTGGATGCTCCTTTACAGTCTGATGTGTTGTTTGGTTCGCCTGTGGAAGCAGTTTTAAAGAAAATGGAGGACAAAGCTAAGTCTATGCAAACTGTTAAAGATTTTTGCAGGTGCAGCCACCGAAGTTTAGTAGAAATTGGCCTACTAAGGGATGGACATATCCTGCTTATGATTCCCAGTCTAGGGGTAGGTCTAGACGTGGTAGGGGCAGAGCTCAAGGTTCTTTTAGGCCTAGAACAGGGAGTTCTCCTGCTCAGACTTCTGGTGAGGGCAGGGGTCAGTCCTTTCGTAAACAGACCCAATGACCTGCCTTTTCAGCTGCCAGTAGATTCTCGTCTGGCAGCTCCTTTGGGAGGAAGACTGTCTCTTTTCAAAGAAAATTGGGATTTAATTACTCAAGACAGATGGGTGTTGGATATCATTCACCACGGTTACAGGTTTTATTTCCATACATTGCCCCCTTTCAAAGGCATGCCAGACGTTCCTCCTCCACAAAGGAAAGAGGCTCACAAGCACATTTCTCTGTTACTCCAAATAGGGGCCATTCAGCCAGTCCCTGTATCAGAAAGGGGCCTAGGATTTTATTCTCGCCTGTTCCTAGTACCAAAGAAGGGGAACACGTGGAGACCAATTTTGGATTTATCTATCCTCAACACTTATCTGGACATTCCCAAGTTCAAGATGTTGACGTTACAACAGCTTTTACCTCTGCTGGGCAAAGATCACTGGATGGTAACTTTAGATCTCAAGGAAGCTTACCTTCATGTGCCTATAAGACTAAGTTGCAGGAAGTATCTGCGTTTTCGAGCTGGAAATTCTCATTATCAGTTCTCTGCATTGCCCTTTGGCTTATCTACTGCGCCCAGAGTATTCACAAAGGTTCTGGCTCCAGTGATAGCTTACTTCAGGCTACAAGGAATTCAAATCTATCCTTACTTGGACGACTGCCTGATTCTGGCTCAAGAAAAGGAAGACCTTCTACAGCATCTGGAATATGTTATAGCAGTGCTAAGATGCCTAGGGTTTTCTGTGAACGAAATAAAGTCCAGTCTAGTACCCTCTCAAGACATGTGCTTTCTGGGTGTGAGACTGAATACAGCAGCCCAGATGGCCTTTTAACCCCGGACAAACAAAAGAGTCTATCCCTTTACTTCCATCAACTATCTCATCAGTCCGTGCTGACTGCAAGGACAGTCCTTCAAGCATTAGGGT
This sequence comes from Protopterus annectens, assembly GCF_019279795.1. NCBI lineage: Eukaryota > Metazoa > Chordata > Ceratodontiformes > Protopteridae > Protopterus > Protopterus annectens. Next base: position 889,917,519 of record NC_056741.1, on the reverse strand, counting down.
TCATGGCATCTTGTATTCTGGTGCTTCCCAATGCCAAACTGCATATGAGGAAGCTGCAATGGTATCTCAAAATGTATGGACACAGCACTGCCAGGATTTGGACACTGTCATTCAAATAATACCTTGCCTTCAAAAGAATTTTTGTGGTGGGCTCAGGAATGTCACCTAAACAAGGGACTCTCTGTGACCCGGCCAGAGGCGAGTCAGATTTTAACGACAGATGCCTCGGACATTGCTTGGGAGCTCATCTAAATGGAAAGTGGATACAAGACAAGTGGCCTGCCAGACTACAGCATCTACATATCAACATGAAGGAGATGTTAGCAGTCCAGTTTGCATTAATGGCTTTCAAGGAGTTACTTCTTCCAGGGCAGGTGTTGATTCTAACAGACAACACAACTGTCATGTGGTACATCAACAAACAAGGGGGAACACATTCTTATCCTCTATGCAGGCAAGCAATGATTTTATGGGAGACTGCGCTCAGCTTGCAACTAACTCTTCAGGCAAGGTTTCTGCCGGGAGCACAGAACTCCTTAGCAGATGTGTTAAGCAGACAAATCATGGATCCCCACGAGTGGAAACTGGATCTTCATGTATTTCAGAAATTGACAGTGTCATGGGGAACTCCAGACATAGATCTGTTCGCTTCTCCACTAAACCACCAGCTGCCAAAGTTTTGCACAAAGGGGTTTCATCTCACAGCTTGGAAAGTGGATGCTCTTTCTTTCAGTTGGAAAAATCTTCATGTGTATGCCTTTCCACCTCTGCCTCTTCTTCCAAAGGTGCTCTTAAAGGTCAGACAAGACAAGCCAAGGATGATTTTAATAGCTCCAGATTGGCCTCGGCAACACTGGTACCCACTACTAAGGAGTCTGGTAAGGAAGCCTCCATGGCCTTTACCTTTGATTCCACATCTGTTATCTCAGAAGGACGGTCATCTGCTCAATGTCAAGCTTCACTCTCTTCATCTAACAGCCTGGCATATTCTGTGTTGAAACACAGCAGGTCTCAACTTCCTCAACAAGTTTTAAATGTGATTATGGAAGCTAGAAGACCTAGTACAAGGAAAGTGTACGCAGAAAAATGGAAGAGATTTTTATTTTGGAGTACAGCAAAGAATTTGGAGATTTCTGAGCCTAATTTGAGTGTGGCTCTTCAATATCTTACTGAGTTATTGGACAAAGGTTTGTCCTTCTCTTCCATTAAGATTCATGCTGCAGCAATTTCAGCTCACTATGATTGTGACCCACCATTGTTTTCGCATCCTTTGTTCAAGCAGTTTCTTAGAGGGGCAAAGAATATAAGACCCCCAATGAGAGCTCCTACTCCTGCTTGGGATCTCAATTTTGTGTTGGAAAAACTTACTCTACAACCTTTTGAGCCTGCGGCTACTGCTGAATTGAAATACTTGTCATGGAAGACTGCTTTTCTGTTGCCTATTACTTCTGCAAGAAGGGTGTCTGAGTTGCAGGCCCTTATGGCAGTAGAGCCCTTTTTGATTTTCCATAAGGATAGGGTATCATTACGTACTAATCCTTCCTTTATGCCTAAGGTGGTTTCTAGTGTGGCTTTAAACCAAACTATTCATTTGCCTACTTTTTATGCAGACCCCCAAAATAAAGGGGAAAAGATTTTGCACACTTTAGATGTACACAGGCAATTGCGTTATTATTTAAGCAGGACTAAGGATTTTAGGCAGTCTCAGCAGTTGTTTGTTTCTTTTGCTTTGAGTTCAGGGCAAGCCTGTGTCAAAACAAACTATTTCTAGGTGGATTGGGTTTTGCATTGCATTTTGTTATTCCCATCATGGCAAGGAGATTCCAGCTGGAATTAGGCCTCATTCCACTAGGGCTACTGCCACTTCAACAGCATTTCTAAGGGGGGTGGCAACTAAGGATATTTTGGAGGCAGCTACTTGGAGTTCAGTGCATACTTTCTCTAAGCATTATCACCTTCCTCTCTACTCTAAGTCTAGGGCTGGTTTTGCCACTGCTATTTTGCAAGGCATGTTGTCAGCTCCTGCTTCTTTATGATTTGCCAGCCTCCCTTACCTCTGCTTTGGGATTCTACCCAATAGTTAGGACTGCAGCAATGTGGAATGAAGAACATAGTACAGTTTTGTACCTACCATAAATGTAGATGTTCGAGGATCCACATTGCTGCAGTCCAATTACCCTCCCTCCTTCCCTCTGTGTTTAGGGGTGGTTGTGTAGGTGAGGTTATATGCTGATAATTTTGTATATATTGTACATATTTTTGGTGCAGGTATATTGGGCCTTGTCTTTTTAGGGTCTTCTGACATCTGGGGCAAGAAAAGACTGAGGATATGACGTCGGTCATGCGCATTAGTACCCTGACGTACTGACGTCAGTCTAATGCGCCCTGACCGACGTCAGCCATATACTTTGGTATTCGGGCCGACTGGACAGCGGACTACCCAATAGTTAGGACTGCAGCAATGTGGATCCTCGAACATCTACATTTATGGTAGGTACAAAACTGTACTTTCTTTGGCTCCTAATTCTGAGATGGATCTCTCAGAGTGGGGTGTGACCTCAGTTCTGAGGTTGTTCTTCTCAGTTCTGGACTCCCATCCCTCTTCGGGTGGGGTGCCTTCCAGGTGATGGAGAGGGCATTGGCCTCTGCAGGATCTCAGCTGGTCTCTTCTGTGTCAGAGTTTTATCCCAAGACTCCTTCTTGCCCAGAGCTGCCACCAACCTTTATGTCCGGACAGCAGGCACCTGCACTGTAAGATACCCCTGCACAGGCCCCTCTTCTTCCGAGTCCTCCTCAGAGATTCTCACTGAGGAGCCACCCTGGAAGAAGATGTGTAAGAGGAAACATTTAGATTCCCCCAAGGAATTGGTAGTGGAAGACTTGGACTTCGATGACGGGGAGGGTTTTCCCTGGTCACCCCCAGAAGATGTCTCCTTTGGAGACATCCTAGAGATTCTAAAACAGAGGGGTAACTGGAAGCCCAAAGACCTTACCTCTGAGGAGTCAGTGTACTTGCATGCTTTTGGTGCTTACCAATCTACTTATTGGGTGACCCCTCCTGCTGATGATCTTATTAAATTGACTGCACAGCAGGTTTGGAAGGCTGCTGATTCCATAGAGCCAATTCTCCAGAGACCTGACAAAATACTATCTTCTCCAGAGGACCACCAGCACTGGGCAAAGGGATTAGCAGTAGATGCTACGGTGGTGGCAGCAGCCACCAAAAAGGAACTAGCTGAAGAGAGTTCCACTGTTCATCCCACTAATCGTGAGTCCAGAATGATGGACAGATTCGAAAAGTGGGTGTAAGCATCATCAACCTTCAGTTTAAGGTCTTTGAATTTTATGGCACATTTTATTAGGCTCCAGAGGGATCTGATCAAGCAGCTATCAGATACCCTAGCACGAGCTGTGTCTGAGGAGGATCAGGATAAAATGGCCTCCAAGCTAGCCACCATGGAGTCTATTTCCAACTTGTCCATGAGGCTCACTGCACATGCAGCCAAAGGGATGACGAGGACAACGGGTTCAGGCATTGCCATAAGGGTCTATATTACATAGTCGAAGTTCCATAACTTAGACTTACATATGTTCGAACACATATGTCCGAAGTTACGGAACTTTGAGTATAAATAAAAACATTAAAAGAAAATAAAAGGGTATATACAGGCGGGCAAGCCCCCCTGCACCCCCCCCACTCTGTAATTATACCAACTCTGAGGTCGTGCTACAGTGCAGTAAAGGGAAAATTTCCTTTACTGCACTATAGCACAACCTCGGAGTTGTTATAAAGAGTGGGGGGTGCAGGGGGGCTTGCCCCCTGCATTTTATTTTTCCTTTAGTTTTTATGTTTATATTCATACTCGAAGTTCCGTAACTTTGGACAGTTGTGTTCTGACATATGTCAGTCGAAGTTACGGAACTTTGACTATGTAATATAGATCCTTGCCATAAGGCGTCACACCTGGATGAGATTGTGTGAGTTTACAGAGCCATTTAAGCCTTCTTCAATGCTCCTTTTGACGGATCCTCCTTATTCTGTCCCAAAGTTAAAGAAACTCTAGCCAGTTGCAAGAAAGACGGAAAGACTCTCAGCAGTGGGAATACATTTTTCTGCTCCCCAACTGTCCTACTCTAGGAATCAGAGGAGTGGGAAGATGTGGTTCAAAAAATCCCAAGGGCCTTTTCGGGATACACATGGTGGTGGCTCCCCTTGGGGCAGAGAAGGGAGCACTAATGGTAGACACTGAACCCATGGCAGAGGTGGCCAGCAGAATCAGGGTTCCAGAGATTCTTTCTCTCGACAATCCTATCAGCGCTTTTGAAAGGGAGCCCAATTGCTTACCTCTTGAAGCAGTCAGGAGAAGATTTTCCCTGCAATCAAGGGCCTGGCGACAAATAACTTCAGATGCTTGGGTGCAGAAGATCATTGCCACAGGTTACCGTTATTCCCTTCACTCTTTTTCTGAGATCAAAACAAAGCCTCCTCAATGTTCCACCCAATCAGAGCAAGCAGCCTTAGAGATTCAAAAGCTGCTAAAGAAAAGAATCATCCATGAAGTCCCACCAGACCAGATAGGATCCGGATATTACTCAAGGCTCTTTTTGGTGCCAAAAAAGTCAGGGGACTTGAGACCAATATTAGATCTTAGCTTTCTGAACACGTTTATTCAGCAAACAAAATTCTGGGTGGTCATGGTTCAGTCTATACTTCCCTTTCTAGAGGAAAATTATTGGATGTGCTCTATAGACCTTCAGGATGCGTATTGCCACATAAAGATGGACAAATGCTCCAGAAGGTTCCTCCACTTTCGGCTAGAAGACAGTCATTTTCAGTTCAGGGTGCTGGTCTTTGGCTTCACCACAGCCCCCAAGGTGTTCACCAAGTCAATGACAGCTCACTTGAGACTGCATGGATTTCAGGTGTTTCCTTAGCTAGACGACTGGCTCATCACTGCCCCCACCAGGCATCTACTGCTTTAAACAACAGATTTCATCCTACACCTGTTCGCTCATCTGGGCTTTACCGTGACTCATTCAAAATCCCAGCTAAGCCCCACTCAGGATTAAGAGTTCATAGGTGTCCATCTGAATACTTTCTCTTGTGTAGCTTCCTTTCCTATTACAGGCTACAGAAAATAAAATCCCATGTACAGGCCATTCTTTCTAACCACAAGGCTCCTCCACAGCTAGTCCTTCGAGCTTTAGGGTCCATGGCAGTGGCTGTTACCTTATTTCCACTAGCAAGATTTCACATGTGGCTGGTACAATGGCTTCTAACATCCCAGTGGTCCATCCTAACACATCCATTGACATACCCAATTCTGATCAGTCATTGCAAGAAGAACGTATCCTGTTGGATGGAATTCGAGGAAATTCTTTTAGGCCACCCCTTTGTCCCTCCTCAACCCAAGGCCATAGTGACTATGGATGCCTCCCAGATGGGATGGGGGAGCATTATCTGGGAAGAACAGTCCAAGCTACTTGGTCCACAATAGAGGCTAACCTGCATATCAGTGTTCTGGAATTGAGGGCAGTACTCTTAGCATTGCAATCCTTTCACTCTGTCCTCCCTCTAGGAACAATTGCAGTTCAATCAGACAACATGTTGGTAGTCTGGTACATCAACAAACAGGATGGAACCAAATCCTACCCCCTCTGTCAAGAAACTCTGAGTGTGGCAATGGGTGATACGTTTCAACTGCTTTCTAATGGCAATGCATATCCTGGGGAGCTCAAACGTGATAGCAGACAAACTGAGCAGATGCACTCTCCTGCCTCATGAGTGGTCTCTCAATCCCAGAGTAGAGAAGGAGATTTTCCACTGCTGGGGCCAGCCTTGCTGAGACCACTTTGCATCACCCAAAATCAACAAGTGCAGCAGTTATTTTGTCCTAATCCCCCTCAGGGAGATTCCCGGAGAGACGCTTTCCTTCATGATTGCCCATTGGGTCTACTCTATACCCCCCTTCCCTCTCATTCCTCTGTTCTTAAAGAAAGCCAACAGACTGAGAAGTAAGGTGATCCTCATTGCGTCCTTCCGGCCTCGACAAGTCTGGTTCCTCTTTTTGTAGCCTCATCTGATTCACCATTCATGGATTGTGGATCCAGCTCCGGATCTTCTGTCTCATCCTCAGGGACTAGTGCACCCCAGTCTTCAGAACCTCAAGCTTACAGCTTGGCTCCTTCAACTCTGTTAGTCGCCAGGCTGAAGAATTTATCTTCCCCAGTCCAAAAAATTCTGCTGGCTTCCCATAGACCTTCCACCAGGAAATTGTACCTAAGCAAGTGGAAAAGATTTTCTTTTTGGGCGTACGATAATGGTCTTAACCCTTTTTCTGCACCAGTGGAAAAAGTTTTGGAGTTTTTAGCTATGCTTTTTAATTAAGAAGCTTCTGTTTCCACTATAAAAATCCAACTAGCTGCTGTTTCTGATTTTCACAATGGCTTTGAAGACCATTTGCTAATTTCCCATAGATTATGTAAAGTGTTCATGAAAGGGGCTTTGTGGTTGAAACCTCCGTTTAAAGACCCTCTAGCTCCTTGGGATTTGACCTGGGTATTGCAGTCTTTGGTGCTTCTTCCCTTTGAACCGGCTGGTACATGTCACTTAAAGGGAAAACTATTTGTTTGTTAGCCATTACCTCTGCCAGAAGAATTTCTGAGATACAAGCATTATCTTCAAACCCCCCATATTTGCTTTTCCATAAGGATAAGGTTTCACTAAGGACCAAACCCATCCATTCTCCCTAAGGTGGTCTCAGAAACTAATATTAATCAAACCATTGACCTACCTGTTTTCTTTCCTAATTTTTCCAGCAAAGGTGAATATTGCTTATATTTGCTGGATGCTCACAGACAAATTATGTTTCTACCTCAGCAGAACTAAAGAATCTAGAAAATCAGACCTATTATTTATATCTTTCTCTGGTCCATCTCTGGGAAAATCTGTTTCAAAAGTTACCCTATCAAAATGGCTTAGAGACTGTATTACTTTAATTTACAGTAAAAATAATCTCAAGTTACCAGCGCCAGTGAGAGTGCACTCCACTAGATCAATAGCCACTTCTGCTATTTTCCATTCCAAGGCTTCCATGGATGAAATATGCGCAGCAGAAACCTAGGCTACTCCACATACCTTTATCACTCATTACAAATTGGATATGGTCTCCAGGGTAAAAGCATCCTGGGGCTCTATGGGTCTCAGGAATATCCTTCCATAAGGCCACCCAGCATCTAAAGTAGCTAGGAACTTTGTCCCAATGGTAAAGGATAAGTGAAGATTGACAACATCAGATAAAGAGGTTATGTACTCACCATAATGTTCCATCTGTGTTGTCGATCTTCATTTATCCTTTGCACCCCACCCTTCTCCATGAGACACTCCAGGTGCAGTTAACCTTTGACAAGACCCCTATTCAAATCATAGCTAGTTACAGGCCCCCAAATTTGATTCAAGATGCCCACTCTGCCTATCTGGACCTCTTCGAATCTGTGAAGATTCAACCCTTTACCCTGATCCTGGGTGACTTTAACTACTCAAACATAGATTGGAAGAACTTCTCATGCCAGAACACAAATGCCCAGAGATTCCTCAATTTTGTTAATGCATACGCCTTGGAACAGCTAGTTAATACCCCCACAAGAGGTGAAAATATCTTGGGACTTGGTATTAATCAGCATGAGTAACCACTGCAGCATCCCTACCATATCATCTTCCCTGGTAAGATCTGACCATAAAGTTTTCACTTTCGAAGTTACCATCTTTTCCAACCCCCCCTCTAGCTAGGGTCAAAAAAAAAACCTCCAAAGCTGATTATAACCTCCTGAAGGATGGTATAAACAGCTTCACAGCCTTCTTGCCATCTGTAGGAACTGGCACCAATGTCCAAATCTCTACCAAAGTACTATATGAGCATTTATATAGATGCATGGAATCAGGAATACCTGACAGGACAAAATCATACTCTGCAAGGAATAGTAAACCTGTCTGGTGAACATCTGCAATAAATAAACTCTATAACAAAAGGAAAAAATTACTGTCCAGAACCAAGAAGGAGCAAGTGCCCAATTGGAAGCAATTTCTCCTTAGCCTAAACAAGCAAATAAGAGCACTTGTGAAATCCTCCAAAGCAAACTTTGAGTCCAAATTGGCCACATCTATTAGAGACAGTCATAAGGCCTTCTTCACATACATCCGCAATCTCAAAGAAGCACCCAGATCTGCTCAGAACTCGTGGTCAAGGACAGCACATAAACAAATGCTGTAGATATAGCCAACTTGCTGGCTGACAGATTCAGGGAAAACTTCACCTCACTGTTGCTCCCATCAGTAAATTAGGACATCCCCAGTACCTGCCTCCTCCCCTTATCTCTAGTGAACAGGTCATCACTGCCCTCTCAAAAACAAAAAAAATACAGCCTCCATGGGACCCGATAACATCCCAGGCTGCATCCTACATGAACTCAGGCAGGAACTTGCAGCACCATTAGGCGCCCTATTCAACTAAAGCCTGAGTACCGGCTTCATCCCAGCTGAGTGGAGGACATCCACTGTCATCCCTTTACACAAAGGTGGAGTATCCACTGATCCGGGAAATTATAGACCCATCAGCCTAACTAGCCTGATCTGTAAGGCTATGGAACGGATTATCATGGACCTCATTAACAAGGACATTGGCAACCTCCAAACACTCCATCCCACACAGTTTGGCTTTGTCGAGGGGAGGTCATGTCTGTTAAATTTGGTAGACTTCTTTGAGACAGTCACCAAAGCCATGGATGAGGGGAAGATGGTGCACACTGCCTACCTTGATTTGGCCAAAGCCTTCAACACTATTCCCCACTCAGGCACAATAGATAAACTATCTCACCTAAGCTTCAATCCATATGTTACCAGATGGGTAGCAAACTGGGTCACTGATAGAGCCACCTAGTCAAAATAAAGGAAGCCACCTCAAGTAGTAGACCCGTAATGAGCGGCGTACCCCAGGTATCGGTCTTGGGGCCTCTGTTATTTGGGATATACTTTTCTGAGGTGCAGGTCAAAACCAATGAGCTGTGGTTGAACAAGTTTGCAGATGATTGCCAGCTGGGTGCTGTCAGTTCCCCTAGTGATATGGACATCCTCCAAGAGGATCTGACCCAAACAAATGACTGGTGTCAGAAACATGGCCTCAAGCTGAATACCAAAAAATGTATCATCATCCCCTTTGGGGAGAGTGACGTCCCCACAAGTTATCACATAAATAAAACAGCCTAAGCACGCAATCAGTCGTTACGGATTTGGGCAAAAGGATTGATAGCAACCTGACATTTGACCACCATGCTGCTTCTGTTGTACGAAAAGCTTTCTACATGGCCCACCTTATAAGTAAGGGTATCTCATCCTGGGAAAAGGAGGTTATAATATCCCTGTATTCTTCGTTATATGTCCCATTAATGAGTACAATGCCCCTTTCTGCATGTACCTCGCAAAGCACATGCAGCAGCTGGAGAGACCACGGAGGCTCCTCACCAGGAGAATCCAGGGCCTGAAACATCTATCCTATACTGACAGGCTAAAAGCCCTGTCTCTCTTCTCAGTTTCATACAGACTGTCTCTCTTCTCAGTTTCATACAGACTCCTCAGCATACAAAGCAATTTCATACCCCGCCTTAATGGGACTGCTGCATATCTTCAAGTCAAGCTCCACTAGAGTAACCCACACCCATGATCTCAACCTGGTCTGTGACACCAGTAGGACTTGTTGGAGGTACATATTTGTGCCCCAGAGACTCCCTCATCTCCAGAGTAGACTCTCTCTCCACATCAAGCAGAGTACCTCATTATCACTTTTTAATTGCAACCTGGATAACTGGATGGGAAACAGAAAATACACCCCTGAGATTCCACCTGTGTCCCTGCTGGACTGGGGCATCGGGTACTGACTTGGATAAACATGGGCTAAACTTTTGGCTAGGCTTATAAGGGCCTCAGGAGCAATACCCTAGTAACTTCCTATGATTGTATGATCCTTCCCCCTCCTATGGACTTTCTGGAGGATCGGACACTTATCCTGGTAACTTTATCAGGTTTGACCTTGGACATGGCCTCTTCAGTTCTGTTTACAAATTCCTTTGTCTTTCTGTGTAGCTCCAAGCTTGATCTGAGGTAGTATGGAGAGGGGTATTGTGGGTAGAGTGTTAGCTCGAGAGTGTTTGGCTGGCACAAGCTTTGTAATGGCAGAGCCAGTTCCGAGGATTGGAACCGTATTCCAGTGGTAAAGGATAAATGAAGATCGACAACACAGATGGAACGTTAAATTACTTTTGTGGGCTCTATTAAGTGTATAAAATGTTTTTCACTGTGTTTTTGGTGGAAAATCAAGTTTTTCAATATTTACTTGATGTACTGACTACTGCTGCCAGGCTTCCCTGCGATTCAGGCATCTTTATTTGCTTCGCCATGGAATAGCTTACCGGTTCCTTGGTTCTCCCTTCCTCTGGCCACAAAAAAAAAGAACATTTCTAATGCACCTTTGCCTCCTTCATCAGACTAAAGAAGTACCTCAGCTGGAGATTGGTGACTTTGCTGTATCCATTTCTGATTTCCTCTGACCTTTCTTCTTCTGCCTTGTTTTCCTCTGGTACAGTCCCTTCAACCACCATGGGCCAGTTGGTAGATAATATTTCTGCAGCCACTGAAGTGCCCTTGGCAGGCCAGGGAGAAGCAGTTTTGTTGGTCTCACAGGAAGGAGCAGGGAATACATCTATGCCAAAGCAGACTGGGATGCCTGTTCCCCAGGGTTATGTCCCTGACAGGCGTCTGTCTGTGCATATGGAAATTCCTGTTAAAAAGAATCCAAAAGTTAAACATTTATCTTCTCTTGTCTCAGTTACTTTGGACAGGAATGATTTATTCGGCTTGGCTGTCTAGACTCCTCTCATTCTGAGTTTACTGGCCAAGGAAAAAGGAATGCTTTATTTTTTGAAGCTTCCCAGTATAGTGAACAGGGAAATTAGTTTGAGAGAAGAACTTCTGTTTTTTTCTTCTCAAGTGACTGATTCAGATTCTGAGGAGATTGTTTCTTCTGGTGGTCCCTTAGAATAATTTTCTTTTTCTGAACAAAATGTTTCATTGAGAACATAGTGATATTTCAGTATAGTTGAATAAATATTAGGAATTATTACAGCTGGAATTTCCTTGGTAGATGTTATTACAGCCTGTAATGTGCCTGACATCCACCCCTAAGAAGGCAGGTAGATTGTACAAAGTTTCTCAATCTTAAAAATTTTTATTTTCTAATCCCAAATCTGACCTTGCAATGATTTCTTTGGCAAACCTGCTGTGGCTTATCATTTGATTAGGATGGGAAAGTCTTTGAAAGATTTGGGTAAAAGTGTATACTACTGCCACAATTGTTTTTAGAGTTCTTAATTATAGGTACATAGGTTTGTACTAGGCTAACTGCCCTTGGGGACCAGTTTAAGCCTAATCAGTTATAGCACTTGTTGCTTAAAATTAAAGGACAACTACAGGATACCGTACTTGTTTTTTGCTTCCTGATGTTTTTTCCCCCTGCCTGTCAATCACTCCCCTGAAAATAATCATCTAGGCAGGGAGAAGCATTTATTTTCACGTTTTGATCATTTCACATCTTACTGCTAGCGGTAGAGCTAGACATCTTTCCTAAAAGTTTATTCTCCCAGGCTTGCAGCTGTCATCAAGCCTTCAGACAAGTTGCCCATCACTTTTGAAGCAGTGCAGAGTGAAACACTCCCTGTTTGGCTCTTGTCGCTCTGGAAATGCCTTTTTTAATTATGCACGGCTTCCTGTATGTATTCCCACCCCTCAGCCTGTCCTGTCATAAATATGCCATTGTCCAGAAGGAGAAACTTCCTTTTAAATGAATTAGCAGCATTTGCAAGGACATTTCAAGTGAACCACTTATTTTTCAATTCCAGTAAGTGCTGCATTTTCTGTTTAAATGCTCATTCATGGCTTATTCTACAATGTGAAAGTCTGTTTTACAATCCTGCTGACTTTTAAAGGGAGAGTGTCAGAGATGCAGCTTTCAAAGTACATTTTTGCATAGTTTTTCCTTTAAACAGTGGACCCGCATCACTTAGTCCGCTATATTGTATTCACTTTTTGTCACAATTTTGCAGTTTAACTTCTGGAGCGTTCCGCCCTATGTTTGGATTGGTGATACCACCCACAGTCTGAAATCACAGTGCACACTCCCTCCTCACCCTCAGTACTTTACATGTGACCTTGTTTAAAAATCCCAGGATTGTTTTTATTCTGTCAGGGAAACAAACATGAGACTGCTTTAATTCTGATCAGCTCTGGTTCAGAAACTTTTTTGTTAAATGCGTTGCTTGCTCTTATAAGTGCACTGGTTTGCTGCGATGTTGTCTTGTATTTTGGTAAAAATTTACAATCGTTCTCTGCGTGTATTTGATCTGTGTAATAAGAGCTGCTGATACTTAGCAGTCGCATTTATCTTTATTGTATAGTCCTTTTGCTTTTTCCCAGCAAGTATGTGTGTGTGTGTGTGTGTGTGTGTGTGTGTGTGTGTGTGTGTGTGTGTGTGTGTGTGTGTGTGTGTGTGTGTGTGTGTGAGAGAGAGGCTGTGATTACATTAATACCAATCCCATTTTACTATTAAGGTAGCTTGCCACCGTTCTGCATTTGTCCTTCATCTGTGCAGCTTTGCTAATTAAATACATATTGCTGCTGATGCCTGTAAGACTGTTAAATTAGGTATTTAACTGAAAAACAAAGCAGTCAGAAGTCATGCTTTATCTAGCGACTTCTATAATACGCAGTTGCAAAAGAAAGTGCTGTAAGTGTAAAATAGGCAGACAGTATGGTATATTTGTTTTAGCACTACAGCTAAGTTTTTTTTCTTTTCGCCTTGTTTTTTGTTTTTCTTAAACTTTCCAATGTGAGTGCAAGTGCATGCATTAACTATCTGTGTGTCTGAAAGAAGTTTATGGATGTGTACTCCAAATGTTTCCTGAAGTCCTGCACGTCATTTTCTCTTTGTAAACCGTATTGATTCTTGCCGACTAGAAAAGGTAGTGTCTAATGAATTTGCACTGTAAAAAGTCTATTAAATAAGGCATCTTTAGATAAATAGACAGCTGTAGCCCTTCTGCACAAGTAATCTGAATACAAAAATATAGATATATAATTTATGTATACAAGGTCAGATGCTAAAGTCCGAATATGTAGAGTCCTGGAAGTCGCATGTCATGAACTGCTGTTTTTTTTTTTTTACAGTGTAATGTGATCTTAGTGTATAAGGCTGTCACTTCACTTTATTCACTGCTTGTCACTGATAATAAATTGCATTTTGTTTATGCTTAGAATCAGGCATTTGTAACAGAATTGTGGCATTGGAGAAACTGCACTTTATACTGCAGGACGTGACATTTTGTGCATCTTGCCAACTGACGGTACCACAAGTCTGATAAAAATTGCAGTGTGTGGTGGGCTACATCTGAGGTTAGGAAGAGGCAAAAAAAAAAAAACATTTTGGAAAAAATATGAACATTTGCACACATGTACTTGTATATGTTATATTTTATATATATATATATATATATATATCGTTTTTTTGTCATAAGCTTGAAGTGCAAAATGTAAAGATATCAAAACAGCAGTTCACATCAGCGACATGTGGAATATTAATTAGGTCAAAGTGTCGCAAAAGACATTGGTTCAAAACCAGTGTGAAGATTTCGAACCCAAAACGTTTTTAAGCAGTACAGCAAATCCTCCACTTACCTTTCCTTCCAGTTACCTGCCACCTTCTCAGCAGTACTAATGTACCAGTTCAGTACTGCATGGCATTCTAATCACGTTTTTGCAGGTGGGCAAGCCCCCCTGCACCCCTCTATGGGGGGCTCCCCCCAAGCCCCTGCAACTTCTATATTCCAACTCCGAGATCGCACTACAGTGCGGTAAAGGGTAAATTTCCCATTCCGCATTGTACCATGATCTTTAGTCGTAATATCGACCACCTCTAAGTGAATGCACAGTAGCATTCGCTATAATGGATGCTCGCAAACATGATGGTTGGCAATACAGGAATCGGTCATCTAGCATTCAACATTCCCATGTTCACTGAGCCATCCTTCCTCATTTTAATAGTAAATCATGTATATGTATATAGTATATGTTTTCATCTCAGTTTTTGTCTGTATCAACATGTGCATGAGCAAGTGTAACGATAGGAGAAGAGAAATGGATACCGTGACGATTGGGGAGAGATGGGCGAAGGCTGCCAGCCTAGTTAAATAGAATTTGATACATAATTCTATCAATTGTGTAAATAAATGTAAAATACAGGCTTGTGTTTTTAAGTGTAAGTGAACACTGTGAAATGTGAAACTACAAAATATGTGACAACATTGCACTCTACTGGCCCAGTGAAGCATGTTGTACCCTTTCATGTTAGAATTCGGCTCCAGGGCGGCTGGATGAAGATTTCTTGCCCATTGTTTTAAGGCTAAAGTTTATAACCAGAATTTAGATGTGGAATGTGCTTTATTGCTCTGGTTTCTGCTAGCATATACATATGAAATGTCTTGTATTGTTGTAAGTTTCTGAGGACGTGTTAGATTGCTAAATAATGCAGTTTGTGGCCTGAGAACTCAGATCAGGTGTTAAGATAATGCAATATATACTGAGAAAACCTAAGTGTCAAAAATGATGTAATTTTGTGAAGGCCTTGGAGACATGTTTGTTAGTAATGTTTAAATACTATTTCACACAAGAGACTGGAAGCATTTTGACTTTGGACATCTAACTTATCAGCACTCTGACTTGGTGCTCACATGTAAGTTTTATCCCTGTGATTTCTTGTAGGAATAGTTAAAGCTAGTAAAGATTAATTAGGTATTTGTCTTTGAAATCAGACCTGTCGTACTGTATTATTTTAAGTTTCTGTGTGATCTCTGTACTCTTAGATATCTCTGTGGTGTAGTAGTTTTGTCTTGTGTTTTAATTATTTATTATTAAATATTTTTAAAACCTTCCACCTGTGGCTGATTTGTGTAGAGATAAGCTCTAGAGTACATTGCATATTTATAGAGGTTATTGTAATAAGCCACTCTAAAGTAAGCCTTGACTGTTAGTCATACTACCATTGGATAATAATATTGCACGGTAATAATTGGATACCCTTTTAAGGGCCTTTGAATAGCTGATATTTATTAGCTGGTGGTGGCAGTAATTAGTACTGTATGGTCTGGGTAAAGGGGCACAGCTGGAGAACCTGTGCCAGCCTTTTTCCCATGAGGGTCTGTGTGGTTGTATAACCTCTTCTCAAAGTGTGTGTGTGGTGTGCCAGCTACCTGGGCAGGGACATGAAGCACTGGTTGGACAGAGACTGTACTGGAAGTTAGCTTGCCAGCTAGGCTGAGATCTGGACCGTATAGCTGTGCCACTGGGGGAGTCTTATTGGGGACCTGGAGATCAAGGGCGCAACCAGCTCCAGACTGACTGTGATCTCTCTGTGCACTTAAGGGAAATTGTACTTTACTGTGTGTATTAGTTATCCTTTCCTCTTCTAGGAGACAACCTCCCTGGTGTTAGTGGTGAGGATTGAGGCTCCTTGATTGCTGGGCCAGGGCACGGTTGTCACAAGTGGTGGTAGTGGTGGGATCTACTTCACATTCTAATTGGCTTGTAGTGGTGTGGGTAGAG
Organism: Protopterus annectens; assembly: GCF_019279795.1. Classification (NCBI taxonomy): domain Eukaryota; kingdom Metazoa; phylum Chordata; order Ceratodontiformes; family Protopteridae; genus Protopterus; species Protopterus annectens. Next base: position 889,901,819 of record NC_056741.1, on the reverse strand, counting down.
CGAATTCCTGTAGCTTATGTACAGTGATCTCTAAAAGTGTTTTGTACTCTAAAACAGCCACGCAGTGTATACTCAGTGTTCAGATCACAATTGTTTTATTTCTTTTGTTAGCTTAGTGTTGGTCAGGGTGAGCAGGCAGCATGTCAGCAGAAGAGTATGGAAAGCTGACAAGGAGCCAGCTGGCGGAGATGTGCCAGGCTAGGGGGCTGGTGCATGGAAACCTGACTAAGGCAGACCTGATTGCAGCCTTGGTTACAGCTGCATCAGAAAACAGCAGCCTGGAGGACAATCAGACTGACAGTGGAGATGCAATATCCTCGGAGAATGGACAGCTCAACCTTTTTGCAGTAGACTTAAAATCCAGCTGGAGCTAAAGAGACTTGAGTTGGAGGCCAGGCGTATGGAACTAGAAGCAGACGAGAAAATGAGGAGTCTACAAGCTGAGGAAAATGAACTGCAGAGGAGGCTTGAGAGGGAAATGCTGACTCTTTGCCAGAGTCATGGAGGTAGTGGGGAAGGCAGTAACTGGACCCCAGAAGCACAAAATGTCAGTAAATTTCTTCCACAGTTTAGAGGGGGATAATTTTGATAGCTTCATTCATATGTTTGAGCAGGTATGTAAACAGTATGAAGTTGACCAAGGGCTCTGGGTACAGTTCCTGACCCCCTTACTCCATGGTAAAGCTGTAACTTATTTAGCAAAAATGTATGACACTGACTGTTTTGATTATACTGCTGTAAAAAGACATTTATTAGAATGTTTTAAGCTAACACCTGAAATGTATAGGAAAAAGTTTTGTGAGCACAGATGCAAGGCAGATGAAAATGTATGTGAATATTTTGTTGAACTGAGCACTTATTTTCATAGCTGGGTGAGTGGATGTCAGGTCACTACTTTTGAAGGGCTGGCAGACCTTTTGGTAACGGAACAAGCCCTTAGTACTTTGCCTGAGGACATGAGGATCTGGTTAGCTGACTAACAGTGTGCTACTTCAGAGGAGTTGGGGAAGAAGGGAGACCTATACCTAGCAAGCAGGGCAGCCCTGCACAGGAAAGGGACCCCCAGTACTGCTCATGGGTCTAAAGGAACCCATGATGGGCAGCAGAGACTGCCACAACAGAATCCGCCAGTAGCAGGGGAAGCCACTAGTCCAGGTACACATCCAGGACCTAGGGTGAAATATTTTGAATGCACCCAGTGGGGCCATGTGGCATACAGGTGTCCACAGAGGCAAGGTGGGGAACCAAAGGGGAGGGAGACAGTAAGTGGGAAAGACAAAATGCCAACAGTGGGTTGTCTTGAGACAACAGGGGTATGGAACTACCATCCTGCAGATGTCCTGAGAGGGAAGGATTTGGATGAGGCAGTAATATGTACTTATGCAGTTACATGCAGTGAGGCTAGGAGACAAGCATGTGGGTCTGGTAGCCTGGGGGAGACCCAGACAGACTGCATACTTGCAGCCAGGCCTGCTGAGATGGTTACTTCAGGGAGTGAGCTACGCTGTAGCAGTAAGACTGAATGTGAGCCACAGCTGCTTGTGGGCACTGATGTTCCCTTGGATAGGGTAACTGCAAATGTAGAGGTGAGTAGTAGTACCCAGGCTGACAGTGAGGCACCACTATCAGAGGATGCCAGACTTCCTGTGGAAGGAGAGCTGGGAAGGGCTACAAGGAGGGAGATGAGACAGGCTCAGCTCTCAGACCCTACATTGCAAGGCCTGAGGCAGGTAGCTGGGGAGGCACCTGATTTTCAAGGGAAGCAGGAATCTGTGTACTGGAACAAAGGGTTACTGTACAGAGAGTGGGCCCCTGAGGGAGGGCTAGAAGGTGAGAGAGTACAGCAGTTGGTAGTGCCTAGAGCTTACCATCTGGTGCTTCTAGTCATAGCCCATGATATTCCCTTTGCAGGTCATATGGGCATAAAACGTACAAAGAGGCGTGTTATGTAAAACTTCTATTGACCTGGAATTTCCAGAGATGTAACAGGGTACTGCAGGACCTGTGAGCAGTGCCAAAAGGTAGGCAAGGCAGGAGATAAGGTGAGAGCTCCTTTGATGCCTTTCCTTGTGATTGAGGAGCCATTTCAGAGGGTAACTATGGATATTGTGGGTCCTCTGAGTACCCCAAGTTCCACAGTGAAAAAGCATATCCTAGTGATTGTAGATTATGCTACACAATACCCTGAGGCAGTAGCTTTGTCCTCCATTGAGGCCGAGAAGGTGGCAAATGCTTTTGTTAGAGATTTTCAGCAGGGTAGGTTTCCCAAAGGAAATACTGTTTGACAGAGGTGCCAATTTTATGTCAGACCTGCTTGCTTGTCTGTGGAAGTCCTGTGGGGTGAAGCACATGAAGACCACCCCCTACCATCCCCAGACTAATGGTCTTGTTGAGAGGTTAAACTCTACAATCAAGTCCATGCTACGGGCATTTGCAGATCAGTTTAGGAGTGAGTGGGACAAATATTTACCCCATCTGTTTGCTTACAGAGAGGTTCCCTAGTAAACCACAGGTTTTTCACCCTTTGAGTTGCTGTATGGGCATAGGGTGAGGGGCCTCTGGATTTAATTCGGGATGAGTTAGTTAGGCTGAGATCTGGACCCTATAGCTGTGCCAGTGGGGAGTCTTATTGGGGACCTGGAGAGCAAGGGAGCAACCAGCCCCAGACTGACTGTGATATCTGTGTGCACATAAGGGAAATTGTACTTTACTGTGTGTATTAGTTATCCTTTCCTCTTCTAGGAGACGACCTCCCTGGTGTTAGTGGTGAGGATTGAGGCTCCTTGATTGCTGGGCCAGGGCATGGTCGTCACAAATGCATTATGTCAAAACGAATCAGATGATGCTTGTCTGTTGACTGATATACAAAAGCATTGACTGTAGAGTGCAGACCCTTGTATTTTCAGACATGGTATCAGCATATATATCTGCGGTGCCTTTGTTACTGGAACAACTATTGTTATGCATGTTTCATGTTACTTGCAGGGACTAAAGTTTGTGTTTCATCAGCGATATACTACAGCACCACCTAGTCATGTAAAACATTAATCAGCAAACTGTAGGCAGTGCATGCAGCACACACAGCATGCAGACAGCATGGCATTAGTTTCCAGTAAAAAGATCCTAAGGAAAGATGGCAGTCTAATTCTATCAGTTTAACAGTTGTGTTATTATTATGTGAACATTATCATGATGTTGTGCTATCTTTCAAGCCACTGACAAATTTTATACAGGTGTTTCAGTGGAATTAGATCCAGAAGACTCAGCACTCTGGGTTTGTTATAATAAAAATTCCAGTAAGTGTGTTCTGTGTAATGTTCCCAGTAAAGGCTTTTGACTCAGCTTATATAATACTTCATCATCTGATAAAGTTTTGTATAATTTAACACAAAACAATGTTCTGATTAACCATCATCACCTTCTCTTTTTCCCATCTTTTACATAGGGTTGGGGTGTCATGTCAATTATCACCATCTCTCTCTCAATTCAGTGCCACTCTCATACCTTCTTCAACACTCATAGCTGACTGTTGCAGGTCTTCACTCACACAATCCATGCACCACTTTGGTGGATGCCCTCATTTCCTCTTGTTTTTTTCCTGTCTACCCAACATCTTCTTCACCAAATTATTTTACGCTTTTCTGCAGATGTGCTTGAACCATCTTAATCTGTTCTATTTGACCTTGTCTACAACTGGAGCCAATTTGGCTTTTGCTTTGATATCTTTATTTCTTCGTATGCCCCACAGTGTGCCTCCTACCACCTGTTTTAGACACTTCATCTCCATCACCCCTGGCTTCCCTAACTGCTCTGCCTTTACTGCCTAGGTTTCTGTACCATGCAGTAGTACTGGTCATCACTGTTTTGTACACTTTGCTTTTCAGCTTCTTTAACATTCTTTTGTCATATGCTACTCTCGACTCCTTGTGCTAGTAAGCTGCAGCTCCTCTGATTCCAGGTTTGACCTCCTTATTTCAACTTCGCTTTTCCTCAACCCACTCCTTCTAGATACTTGAAGATGTTAACCTGCCCCACTACTTTCCATTCTATCTCCTTTCTCAGCTGCTTCTGATTTCCCCCACATGCTGACATTACACCTATCTTATATGTACTCCATTTCATTCCATGTTCCTTTAAGTTTGCATTCCATTCTGTTCCATTATCCTTTGCTGAAGTTCTTGCTCAGAGTCTGCATGGAATGCCATAATGTCTGCAAACAGCAACTTTGTTAATCTGTCCCCTCCAACCTGTTTCCTGTTGTAGTCCATCATCAGTATGAACAACACTGGGCTCAGAGCTGAACCCTTATGTACAGCCACTCTCACTGGGAGCCCATCTATGAGACCGAGCACTGTTCATACTTGAGTCATTGGGGTATTTGTACATAGCCTGCACTAATTCTGCCAAGGATTCTGGAACTTCGAACCAAGCAGGGCTGCCCAAATCATCTTTGTCTACCTTTTCACATGCTTTCTCCATGTCTAGGTATGCCCAGTTGGACTTTTTCCTCATCTGTAGCTTCTTCTCAACTATATGTCTCACTGCAAACATTGGGTCACTTGTGCCACATCCTGATTTGAATCTGATCTGTTCATCTCCCTCCTTACTTTTTTTCTGTGTGTTTATCAATTGCCCTCTCCAGGACTTTCATGCAGTGACAGGAGTTTGATACCTCTATATTGCTCACAGTTGTGAATGTCCCCTTTGTTGTTGAACATGGCAGTAGTATGCCTACCATCCAGTCATCTGAGATATGCCTTTCTCTTCATACTGCCATGAGTATCCTCATGAGTCATTTCTCCTCTATCTCCCCAAATATTATTATCCTATCTGTGGTGATCTCATCTGAGCTTGCTGCTTTCCCTGACTTAATTTTCCTTAGTGCTGTTCTTACTTTTTCTGTGGCTGGCTCCTCCTCTTCTCTCATCGTAGGCTGTGTCAGGAGCAGTACAGCTTCTGTGGGGTTTTCTTCATTCAGAAGCTGCTGGAATTATTCCTTCCATCTGCTTTTGATGTCGTGTGGGCTGGTGAGCAGTATTTTTTTCAATGGTTTTATTAAGTCTTATATAAATTCCTTACTGGCCATTTTATTCTATTATCAGCTGAGTATTCACCATATTTCAGCATCTGATATTTTTTGGGGTTTTTTCTTTCTTTTTCTGTCTTCAATTACAATAATATTATGCTGTCTTTTTTTTTATTTATTTTTTTTTTTTTTTTTACCTTTGGTTGGTATTCTACTTGTATTTATCAGGCAGTGCCTGAACTGGTTAATTGACTAGTGCTGCACCCCAGTAAACTGATATATATAAATACAATATATTTAAATAAAAAGTGCTTGCTTTCAGAATTATGTAAATAATAATTTAAAGGTGGCATGCAGCTGTAATATTTGACCTATTTGTTTTGTAGTTCTTTATGATAAGCAATTGTTACAGCCACGGTGGTTCAGCGGTCGCATTGTTGCCTCACACAAAGAGGTTCTCCTGTTCGATTCTCGGCTGGAATGCCTTCTGTGTGGAGTCTGCATGTCCTCCCCATGGTCGAGTGGCCTCCGAAAGACATGCGTGAATGGGCGTGCCTTCGCTGAAGGTTGGGTGTCGGGCTGGCAACTCGGCACCATAAAAATCTCTTGCCAATCATTAGCGGACTGGAGTTCTGCTGTGGCGACCCCTAACCGGGAAAAGTTGAAAAGACAAACAAACAAACTTAATAAAGGAATTACAAATGGAATAAATAAATAATATAATTAATACACTGCAAAGTATGTACTGTGTTTTACCAAAGAGCTAGGGGATGCAGTTCACTGTACTCCACTGTTTTAGAAAGCCAGAAAAGAAAAAGAAAGAAAAAGCAGTATTGTAGACTTATGCCTTTTAACAGGGTCTTTACCCCTAAATTTGTTTGCTATTAACTGCCACTTGACAATTAATGCTTTGTATTTTTTGTTGCATTTTAATGATCATTTTTACCTGTGGCGGACTATAATCTTTTCAGAGGCATAAGTATATGACAAGCATGGACTATGGGCCTGATGAGGCCTGAGTGCAATGGCACTGTGACTTCTTTTGAACTTTATGCCATGCCTTTACTTATAATTTGAGCTATACAGAAAGATTTCCTCACTACCGTAGTTACCTGGTGGTCAAAGTTTAGTTTACTATCTGTATTCCTAGGTCCCTCACTACTGGGTCTACTTTTAGGTGTGTGCTATCAATATAAAATTTGCAGGGCTATCTGATTAACTGAAGGGTGCGGTTATACATCTTTTAGCATTTAGTCTCAGACCATGGTTTTGGCATCATTCAGTTGTCATTTGTAGGCCTGTTTGTAGGATTTCAACATCATTTGGGGATTCAGTGATTGTTCCCAGCTTACAGTCGTCTGTGAACTTGGTAAGCTACAGGCTGCCAACAATGACCTTCACTTCAGGAAAAGTATATACCAAACGGGAGGGGACCCAACACTGAGCCCTGTGGGACACTCTAGTAACAGGTTTCTTATCAGAATTGAATTCACCTATCTGGACATGTTTCCTGTCAATGCGCCAGTTTGCTATCTGTCTGAGAATGTAGGGATTTATCCCTAACTCAATAAGTTTATCTATGATCCCTGAGTGGGGGATTGTGTTGAAAGTTTTGGGCAGGTCTAGATAAGCGGTGTGTACCATTTTGCTCGCATCCATGCAGGCAAGACCTCCCTTTGACAAAGGCAAATTGGGTCTTGTCCAGTGTTTGGAGATTTCCTATGTCATTCTTGATTAGGTGCATGATAATTCTCTCCATGGCCTTGCAGATAAGACTGGTCAAGGTTATGAGTCTGTAGTTCCCTGGGTCAGTCGATGGACCCCCTTTGTGCAGAGGGGCATCTGTTGCAGTTCTCTGTTCCTTTGGGACAAAGCCTGTCCAAGCTTTCTGGAATGTTGTTGGGACCCTGTGTGGTTAAACAGGGTTTTTAGTGACCCTGATAGCTTCTGTTTTAAGCTATTTATGAAGCTTTCTGGAATGTTGTTGGGACCCTTGGAGGCTGTGCTTTTGGCTTTAGTGAGCATAATAAGGACCTGTTCCCTTGCAATCACCAGTACGGGATGGTTATGGGTGTTTCTTTGGGTATGGTAGGAGGTGATGGGGGGAGTTTGAACTGCACTTGTCAGCCAACAGGTTTGCTATAGTTTCAGACTGGGTGTAAATGTTACCTTTCATTATTAACTCGGCACATTGCTGAGCATTTCCCTTGAGGTTCCGAGCATCAAAACCTTTTAAGGTTATCTTCACATGGGAGGCTATCTTTTCCTCATAGTTTGGTTTGGCAGATTTGACCAGCTCTTTAATTTGTTTGTTTAGACTGGTGAGTGTCATTTTGCACTGTTTTATCTGTTCCTTCCTGGCTTTGGAGAGGATTTTTTCATTTTGTTGATTAGCCTGTTTATGCTAAGGGACCACCAGGGTGATTTATTTTTGCCATTAACTATAAGTTTGACTCAGACAGGTACTGTCTCCTCTGTGCAGCTTAGAATGTGATTGTACAGTGCTTTTGTGTACACCTCGGAGTAGGCCTCTGTGTCATCCAGGTTTGGAGGAGCTTGGAAGTTTTTTAAATGGTATCTTAGTTTGAGGTACTTTCTGATCTGTAGTGAGAGTAGGGAACAGGTGGAGGAGACCCTGGAGAGGTGGAGATAGGCTCTAGAGAGAAGAGGAATGAAGGTCAGCAGGACTAAGACAGAATATATATGTGTGAATGAGAGGGAGGATAGAGGAATGGTGAGGATGCAGGGAGTAGAAGTGGCGAAGGTGGATGAGTTTAAGTACGTGGGATCAACAGTTCAGAGTAATGGTGAGTGTGGAAGAGAGGTGAAGAAGAGAGTACAGGCAGGATGGAGTGGGTGGAGAAGAGTGTCAGGAGTGATTTGTGACAGACGAGTACCAGTAAGAGTGAAAGGGAAGGTCTACAAGAGGGTAGTGAGACCAGCTATGTTATATGGGTTGGAGACAGTGGCATTGACAAAAAGGCAGGAACCAGAGCTTGACGTGGCAGAGTTGAAGATATTAAGATTTGCACTGGGTGTGACGAGGATGGACAGGATTAGGAATAAGTATATTAGAGGGTCAGCCCAGGTTGGAAGGTTTGGAGACAAAGCCAGAGAGGCAAGATTACGTTGGTTTGGGCATGTGCTGAGGAGGGATGCAGAGTATATTGGGAAAAGGATGCTAAGGATGAAGCTGCCAGGTAACAGGAAAAGAGGAAGGCCTAAGATAAGGTTTATGGATGTGGTGAAAGAGGACATGCAGGTGGTTGGTGTGACAGAGCAAGATGCAGAGGACAGGAAGCAATGGAAACAGTTGATCTGCTGTGGCGACCCCTAACGAGAGCAGCCGAAATAATAATAATAAGAAGATCTTAGTTTGAGGTAATTGGCCTTAGGAAAGTTCTTAACAGGTTTGCGGTGCAAGAATTCTGGGTACAAAGACTATAGGCTGCAGGTAGGGATGCAGATGTGGGTATGACATTGAAGTGACTGAGAATAAGCTCTTCATGAGTTTCAAAGAAGGGAGGGACAAAAGTGGACTAGTAATCTACTTAAAAGATAAACATCAAAGGAAGAGGAGGATAGGCATCTCTTGAAAGGGCAAAGAAACAAGCAGGATCAGAACACTGGCAGTTAAGTTTGGGAAAGGAGTGTTTAAAAGTAGTAGATTGATACATTGTATTTGTCACCAGAAACATCATCAGAATCATCATGGGTGAACATTAAAGACTAGAAAAAAGAGCAAAGGAGGAAGGAACATGATTATATCCATAAGGCATCTATATCTGTGGAGACAAACTAGGAGATTCCATGCTCTGGGATAGAGAGGAAGGAAATGAGAGCTAACTGAAGTTTTGGGAGTTAACATATTCAACAAACTGGTGTGAGGCTGTTAAAGAATGGGCAGAATTCCAGATATGGACCTACCCAAGACAGAAGAAAGTCAGATATTTCATCTTTCAGCAGCTCCTATTAGGGGTCACCACAGCAAATCAACGGCAGTAGAGTTTTATGGTGACGGGTTTCCAGCCCGGCACCCAACCTTCCCCCAGAGGTGCACACATGAGCACACTCACACCTATGGTCAATTTAGAGTGTACAATCCACCTACAGCATGTCTTGGGAATGTGGGAGAAAACTGGAGCACCTGGAGAAAATCAACACAAACACAGGTAGGACATGTAGACTCCCCACAGAAGGTACCCCAGCCAAGAGAACCAGAGAACCTCTTGGCTGTGAGGTGACAGTGGTAATTGCTGCACCCCTGTGCCATCCCAAGAGGAAAGTCAGAGATGCCAAGGTGAAAATGCAATTAACTAATAGTGATCGTGGAAGCATGCAATGTAGAGACAGAGGGATGTGTCAAAAGAACAAATACTCAAAAGTGCAAGTTTTTGCATGGAGAAATACTATGAGCTGAGTGGTAGGCTCAAAGATGAGTTGAGAGACTGAGGGAAAAGGTAGGAATAAATAATATTTGGGAACAACTGGTAAGTGCTCAGGGGAGCAAGGAAATTATGGGAAAAGTATGGAAGGAGATAGGATTAAAGAATGGATGGGAAAGGGTAAGAGGTGCAGTACTCAGGGGAGTTACCTGATGGAAGAAAAAGGTAGGAATAAATATATGGGAATGGGTGAGGGGTTCTGTACTCAGGGGAGTTAGAGGATGGAACGAAGAGGTAGGAATAAATAATATATGGGAATGGGTAAGGAGTACAGTACTCAGAGGAGTTAGGTGAGGGAGTGAAGAGGTAGGTTAGGGGGTGTATATTTGATGCAATTCTGTTTGGTTGAATGCACATCTGGGAAACTCTTTTCAGTGAATTACTCAAGATTGCTCTGGTATGGATTTATGCTGTTTGTGTGCATCATAAGTAAAGTGGGCTGCAAGGAATATACGAATTGTGCTGATAGGACAGGTTCTGTGAAATCCCATTCAGAAAGTCTACCTATAGGACTTGACTTCTCCTTCTCCTGCATATTTCATATTTAAGAAATTTCTAGGTGCAGGAAAGGCTGCTGTTTGGAGAGATAAAGGGCAGAATACTGCTTCTTGTGCAAAAAAAAAAACAGTGGCAGATCATGGAGTCTAGCAATCTATATTCTAGATGATTAGAAAGACTACTATGTTCTTACGTTCTCTAGTGATTGTTTTTGTTCTATATACCTCAGCAGGAAGGAAGACCTTTCTTACCCTTTTGGAAAGAGCTTCTCTTCGTTAGCTTAAGAAGATCACCCTGTTTAGGGTCAGTTTAGTGTAGAGTCTTAAGTCTATGAGTCACTAGGTCAAGTTCATCTTGTAGTCCTGGGTTTAATTAACTTAAACTCCATTTACCAGTTGAATGACCTTGAGTAAGTGACTTAACCAGGCAGTGGTTCTGTGTAGCCCCTGAAAAATGATACTTTTGACTGGTATGTCTAACCAGTTTAAAAAAGAAAAACAAAAAAATAAATAAATAAAACTCATACTGTGCTCCTAAAGTATGCTGGGCTCAGCCATGATGCAATGCATCTAAAATATACTGAGATTCAGATATATTATGTGTTCTAATGTATACTGAGACTGTTTTCAAGCTATACATGGAAAATTGTATTGTCATGTACTGTACACTGCTAATGGTATTAGATATATGGGTATGTAACTGTAATATATGTATGCAGTAGCAAATATAATAATGTGTAATGTATTACTTGTAGTTCGGGGATTGGAGTTTTTTTTTGCATTATTTTGTCACTTTGAAAAAAAAAGCATTTTTGAGTAGTATCCCACAATTATAGTGCAAGTGGGAGGAATTATATGCTATTAGATAAGCACTTTTATTCCAATTAGATGTCCATCTTTTCACCAGATATACCTCCTTTTCAAGAACCTTTGTACTATTTCCAATGTCTGCAAATTGAGAGGAATGTTAATGTTATTGCAAGGCATAAATCAAGGTTTGGGAGGTTACAAAATGTGTCAGCTAATTACAGAGAAACAGTCAATGACTTCCTAACTGTAGAATGATGAAACTGTTGGGCAGGTGATGGCCAATATGTGTCAGCATATATTCCTTGTAGCCATGGAAAGAGCAATAATAAAATATCAAATGCTTCAGCGACATTGTCCTTGTATCATTGTGTTGCAGAAAAGTATAGTGCGTGTGTGTGTGTGTACATGCTTGTTCATGCATGCATGCATGGTGTAACAGACAAGCTCAGTTTAAATGACCCCTCTGTGACACACTGCTAGCAGGGGAGTTGTTTCCATGTAGTTGACTTCCAGTAGTTGGTAGGAGGATACTAATCTGAGATTGTTGGTTGTTCTTGTCCCCTACTGATATAGGAGTGGTCTTTGGAAAAGTGGACAAAGCACCAGAACTCAGTTGTACATGGTCTGTGTATGAATATATATCTCCTGGTCACAGTGTAATGGACAGCCACTATACAACTGCAGACTGAGCTATTGCTGTGTAAGCAATGGACAACTGGCATACTGGAATCATTGTTGTGGATTTGAATGCATGGATATGGACATATTGACCTAACATATGTTGCTCTTGTAATAGTAGCTATGTATCACTGATTTCTACAGAACTGGACATTTTTTCATGGTTGTTACTGTATATGACCTGTTCATATACTGAATGATGGTCTAAGTACATATCCACACATTTCTGAGGTGGAATGATGATGTATTTGTATTTTACATCAGAATCTGTGCAAAATACATGTTTTTCCGTACACGACTCAGCCTCATAATACTGTCCACTTCCTTTGAAGTGATATCTATCTAAAATCATCAGATAGCAGAATTAGGGCACCCGTGGGAGTCATGGTTATCTGTGAGACAACTGCCAACCCATTACCTTTTGTCCAACTTGGTCTTCCATTGCCTCTCTCAAAAATAAAGCACACTCATTTACATAGGAGTCCCAATGTCTGCAGTTGCCTTTCAGATGGAATCACTGTCATTTCCTTACTATGCCACTCTCTTCCTATTGAAAACACTCTAGGTCAGGGGTGTCCAACCTTTTGGCTTGCTGGGGCCGCATTGAGTGAACAGAAATAGTCTTGGGGCCGCATATAAAATATATCATATAGTTAACTCTTTTTATGCTCCGGAAGACCACAGTCGACCTCCTGGCTGTACTGTAGGTGCATTTGAACAATGAATAAATGTAATAAATGCCTAATATTTGCCTTAAAATTCTAATTCTCATTCTAATTCCCTAATCTAACAGTTAACTCTAACATCTTAGTTAATATATCTCTCTCTCTCTCTCTATATATATATATTTTTTTTTTTTTTTTACAAATAAACAGATATTCACTACAGCACTAGCATTTCTCACTGGGAAAACCATTCCAGCAGTCCAACTACGTAAAATGTCAACATCAGCAGTCCTACAATACTATAATCCACAAAAATAACCCAACAAATTTGCAATAAAGTAAAGAATTCACATTACTGACTTAATAAAACAATTCTGAATAAGCTACAAGAGGGTCTCACCCAAACAAATAACTGGTGCCAGAAATATGGCCTCAAGCTAAATGCCAAAAAATGCATCATCATCCCCTTTGAGGAGAGTGATGTCCCCACAAATTATCACATTAATAACAATGTTGTAAGCATGCAATAAGTCGTATGGTACTTGGGCACCCAGGTTGATAGAAACCTGACTTTTGACCACCACGTTGTCTCCGTTGTAAGGAAAGCTTTTTACATGGCCCACTTCAATAGTAAGGGTATCTCATCCAGGGACAAGGAGGTCATAACATCCCTGTATTCTTCCTTTACAAGAGCCATTATTGAGTGCAATGCCCCTTTTGGCATGTGCCTCAGCAAACCACCTTGCCAAAAGAAAGACTACAACCATTTCTGACAAAAAAGGTCGAAGGACTAAGTTCACTTAGTTATCCAAACAGACTAAAAAGCTTCTTGCTTTCCTCTTTCTCTCACTGGCCCCTATAAATGTCATCATTGGCTTGCTTTCCAGGCTAAGAAAGATCCTGCCTTAAGAGACTTCCTCTACCTCAGAAATACTGGTTATACTTAAAACGCTCACTACAAAGACCACAGCCTTCACTGCAACATAAACAAGCCACTTTTTATGAACAGGTTCTTGACACAAAAACCTTCAACTTCTGTAAAAAGCTCCTCTCATTATCAAACAATGTAGTTCATCAAAACGATGGCTGGATGGATAGCCATAAATGTAGTCCTTGGGTAAGTAACATAGCCTTCATCAAACCAGATGGAAAATCCACATACTAACCTTTCCCAGCTGGATGGCTAAGATCTAATATTGGTTACTCAAGTCTAGTTGCCCAAGAAGAGGGGCATGTTTAACTAAGAATTCCATTTGCAAAATTATATTCAGTATACATATTAAATCTCTCTCTCTCTTACACACACACACACACACACACACACACACACACACACACACACACACACACACACACACACAAAAGCCCCTACTTGTAAAATAGGCAACCTCAGTAATCACATGACACTCACTCACTGAATAAAATTGTCTGGAAGTCAAAATATCTGAAAAAAAATCATAATAGAGATGGATTCATCCATGTAATTTCCAACCACCAAAAGGACCATCAATAAATCAACAAACAACTGCTCGGCAAAAAGTAAATCAATAAGTACACCATAAACTATAATGCTACATACTGGTGTAAACATATAACTTGTGTCAATCCCCAGGTTAATCCATACCAAAAGATTGTTTCAGAGCTTCAGCTATGTACAAACAGCTTTCTCCTAAAAACTTAACTCATAGATATTTGCCTTGCTGTAATTATAACTGTAAAAAAATGTTTTTAAGTTTATTCTGTACCTCAGTGATTCTCACTGTTACGAGATGTAATCTCTATCATATTGTATGAGTACTACATCCATAATTTGCTGTCTCTCTCTCTCTCTCTCTCTCTCTCATGTATTGTATTATATTGTTTTGTGTTATTTTTGGAGCTTTTCTCCCCGGGCCTCCGCTGAAAATGGACCTGTGTCCAGTCGGACTTTCCCGGTAAACAAATGTAAAATAAAATAAAAATAAACTTCCCTCCAATCTAAAGCCATTTGACATTCCGACATTTTAATTTGTGCAGAAGTTACTCACAGACTGACGTTTACTGAGCTGTAATGCTGACATTAGCTTTTGAAAAAAACAAATTCCCAGGCTTTGTCAATAGCTCAAAGTGTAGAGAGGATTATTTATTTATTATATATTTATTTATTTTTGGAAAACATCTTTAAAACTGTTAAATTGATTGCACACCCAGAAACACAGAAAAGTTATTGTGATTATGTAAACCACAAACTGCTGCAAGAAATCAAAATCACATTAGCACTCTATGCTTATGTCCGAACAGATGAATCATACCTGTCAATTCCAAAAGAAGTAAAGTAGCTTAATAAGAAGGTTATTTGCAAGGTTACATGGCAGTTTATATTGGAAATAAGCAGAGATATTAAAAAGGCTCTGTTTTTCATAATTATGCCGAAAAGTCTTCCAAGGTAAATACAACTTCTGATTTAGTATGGAACCATACCTCTCAACAAAAGCAAGAAATCTGGACAAATCGAAAAATAAAAGTGGGACACAGGCCCAAAAATAGTTATGCACCACAGACACCATTGAAACAACTGTAGCTGCAAACATTATACATCACTTATAATCTTTCTATCCCATCATTGTCAGGTAAACATTATGTGGCTCATTCAGTCCTGCCTTCTTTTGCATCAAAGAAAACCATGCTTTGAAATGACAAATGCATTAATATAATAAATAAAACACATTGCATCCACATCCTGCAACTTCCTACCTGCAAGCAACCACAGAGCTTTCACTGAAACTAGGGTTGCTTGTTTCCCCAGAATGACAGCTCTCCCTAATTAAGTCAAATGGTATACAATCCACCAGTTACTGGACTACCTGAAATAAATTAAATTATGGCCTGTAAATTGAAAGTACACTTTGTTTAATTAAACTATATTTCTAAGCCAACTTATTGTATTTTTTCAGTAACATCCAATATCCATTTCCAGATCACTTTACAAGACATTGGCAGTGGTAGACTTGGCATCCTTCAGAACCCCACAGGCCCACGCTAATACAGTGTCCATTAAATGTAAATATCCATCCACTGTAAATGGCAAGAAGCTATGTCTTAAAAAATCTACTTCTGGCATGAATACCCAAGTATTAGGTTTTGAAACAAAGAAACATATTCTCCACAGTCCGAAAGTCTCTGTCTTTAATAATCATCTACTGTTGCAGCACTCCCAACACATAAGCACACACATACACACTAAAATCCCCAACATTTAAAAAATGACATTGTGCCCACTTGATTTGCCAGTATAGATGATTCGCCAAAGCTATGCTTACTGTAGTCCAATTTACCACTGCTTAGAACCCACCAATGAAAAAACAGTACTATGTGCTTTTTTGTTTGTCTGAAAAAACAATACAACTTTATATGCTACGGTCCCACATAGTCAGTCCACTACTGACCCATTAACCCTAGGCTGCTGTCTCATTCTTACTCCCTGGAACTGCATTACCTTGGATGACTACTTTTATTTCCTAAGCAAAAGACACAAATTGGAAGATGAGGCAAAAATCCAGACATTCTTTGAAAATCCATTCAGTTAAGAGATATGTGTTCATGTTCAATACAACACTCTCCCTGTCAGGAAAGCCGCAATTTAATGAAAGTGTACTCTTAATGTATGATGCATTTGTGAGCTAACTTGTCTGTGTTCGGTAGGTAGACTGATCATTGTTAGCCTCTTTGTGCATGCATATCTCTCTGTCATGCACACATACACACATACACACACACACACTCTCTTCTTCTACTTTCACGCACACAATTCTGCTTTCATGCATGCACTCACTCCGTACTTACCTATTAACACAGGTAATTGCTGTCCCTTTCAAAGGCAACAGTGGCAAATCCATACATGAGTCCCTCTTCAGCGAGAACACACACACACACACACACACACACACACACACACACACACACTGATTGTTCGGTGCAAAATAATGGCGTAAACACACTGACCCATTTTTGGCTCAAAAACAAAACTAGAAGGGTGCTTTGGCAGATGCGCACACTGACATTAGCATTACAGGTCACGGGAGTGAAAAACACAAAACAAAAAAAGTGTTTTGGGGCATGCGTACATCGAGGTTGCAGTTAGAGGTTGAGGGCCGCATGGAAGAGCTCTGTGGGCCGAATGCGGCCCGTGGGCCGCAGGTTGGACACGTCTACTCTAGGTCATTGTTATTCAACTGCTCACACATTATGATTTCTGAAGTCATTCAGAGACATATGACTGTTGTGTTTCCTGCTGAAGTAAGGAGGTGTCAATGCTGCACTTCAGAAGAAATGTTGCTGTGTTCTCTTGGAATGTTATTTGCATCAAATACCTTCACAGACATTCATTTCAGTTTGAATCCTGTGCACTCATGTTTATTCATTAATAATTGTCACCTCCACAGGATGATCTCCATCTGTATTTCATTGCTACCTTTTGATATGCACATGCTTACTCCAAGGCATCTTTCTCACATACCGTGATAATAACGCATGTTTGAAAAATTAGTGATTGTATTCAGTGTACTGGCAATCATCAGTTTTCTGTCCACCCAACAGATTCATTTTATTTAAGTTTTTTAAATAGTGCTTGTTTTCAACTTTATCAAAAGTGGTAACAACAGATTGAATATACTGTGTAGAACTCGAAGTAAAAATATAGACCATTTGTAGGAAAGGCATATATGTATGTGTTAGTATGACTGTAGCATACACAGTGAGTGCAATACTGTAAACTGACATTTGCATGTATACAAGATGCACAAGTCATTGTGGAAAAATAAATCCGGTGTGAAGAAGAGGGCGAGGAAGGGCGAATGATTCAGGGAGAGAGAATTTAAAGTAAAACTCCACCCTAGAACTAACAAAAATCTGATCTGAAGTTGTTGTTTTCATTTGTTCTTCAACCTGTGGGAACACGGATTCAGGACGGATCCAACTCGGCCACCTTTTACCAGCATCGGATTTGAGTTCCAAGCTCCTCCCCTACCTATAATGCCCCTGTCTCCTTCCTCTCTTCAGATCTCATTTGCGCATCTAAGGCTAGTATCATCGTCTGTGCTCTAGACAGTTTTGATAAGTGTTTTTTTTTTTTTTTTGTTTAGCTGTACTTTCTAACTTTCTATCTCCCCTTTCCTCTTTTTCCTTACATCTCACGCTCAAGCGTCAGTTTGTTAGGTTAAAAAAAAATCTTTTCCCCTGTACTTTTCCCCTTGCTATCTCCTCGCTAACCTGGGTTTAGAAAGTGTGTATCTTACCTTGATTCCTCCTGCTCAATCTGCAAGGGGTTCAGTCCCCCACGCATTGATCGACAGGAGGAATAAGGTCATCCTTAAGGGCCTCCTCCTACCGCGGAGGTCCCAGCTTCCACTTCAGGTTCTTGTGCTGCTTCTTCCGCCCCAGCCTCTGAGACAACCTCCCACCTAGAGGACCAGGGATGGAGAGAAGCGCAAACATAGGGACTGTGGATAGGCCAAAAAAGCAGTCCGCCAACCGCTCTTCCTCAGCTGAACCTCCAGCGAAATCTCGCCCAGCTCCTAGCTCAAGTTCCTCCCAGCTCCATTCTCTTTGCTTCTCACTGGAGCCGGAGGTGTCTCGGGTCCTTTCCTTGATGTTAGCTTTCCCTCACCCCCTCTATCAGCCAGTGTCAATGGCCTCTTCTGCCAGGTCCACTCACAGCCTCTCTGAAGCCGAGGTGGACAGGATGATGCAGAGATTCATCTGCACACAGATCCAGATGGGAATCTTGCCTGCCCCCTCCCCTTCCAGGGCTGGGGGCATGCAGTCAGCCTTTATCCCGATCACTCCTTCTCTGATCCAACCCCTGGTTTCGGAGTCTTTGGGTCCGAGGCCCCTTGGCATTGAGGGATCGGTGCTGATGGTACCCTGTACCTTGATGTTGACCATTGCCCTGAGCGGATTGGCTCTGACCAGCTTGGAGTTGACCAGCTCTCAGAGCTGTAGCCTTAGAACCAGATCTGATGTGATGGTGTCGGCTCCCATTTATTTGGAGCCAAGCTGTCAGCATGGAGTCTCAGAGCATGGAAGTTTGGCTCTGGCTCCCCAGTTGATTCAGAGGATTACAGACCCTGTCTCAGTCACAACCCCAGGGGTGCATTCCCCTGTTTTTGACGTGGTGGAGAGGGTCCTCTCGGTTCCATCGAGACCCTTGATGCTTTCTTCCTCGGAGTCCATCCTGGCTTCCTCTGTGTCTAGTCCAGATTCTGCCTCCCTGGCCCCTCAAGGACAGCCTGCTGCCTCTCTGCCTCAGGGAGTTCCCCAACATGAACAGCTTGACGTTTTCGAGGCCTCCCCAGAGACCCCTCCCCCTGAGGAGGCTCCTGGAAAACATACATGGAAAAGGAGGCACTTCGACTCCCTGTCAGAATCCCTCAAGGGGGACACTGATTTGGAGGAAGGGGAGGGTTCCCCCCCCGTCGCCCCCAGAGGATGTCTCCTTTGGAGACGTCATGGAGATCCTTCGTTAGCGAGGGGGGTGGTCTGCCCAAAAGCCCTACCCTGACAAGTCAATGTTCCTGGAGGCATTTTTTGCAGGACCCTCTACGTACTGGTTGTCCCCTGCCATGGATCCCCTGGTGGATCTAGTAACATCTCAGGCATGGAAGGAACCCGGGACGGTGGAGCCTATCCCCAAATGCCCTGATAACAACCTCAATGCCCCATCCGATAAACTGCACTGGTCGAAGGGATCCCCTGTCGATGCCATGATGGTGGCGGTGGTCACCAAGAAGGTGCTTGCACAGGAGAACTCCACGGTCCATCCGCTAGACCGAGAGTCTAGGACCTTGGACTGTTTTGGGAAGTGGGTCTGTGCTTCAGCAGCATTTTCTGCACGTGCGCTGAACTACATGGCACATGTCATTAGGCTTCAGTGAGACCTTGTGAAAGAGATTGCCGAGTCTGTCCCAGGGTCCATGTCAGTGGAGGATAAGAAGGTTTTCTCCTCTCAAATGGCCACCCTCACCTCCATCGCCAGTACCTCTACGTGGCTTCTATCTCATGCTACTGAGGGTGCCGCTATAGCAGCCAGAGCAGGTGTTGCCATCAGGCATCATGCCTGGATCCAACTTTGTACCTTGTCAGAGCCCATCAAGGTGTCTTTTACAAATGCCCTGTATGATGGTGCCACTCTCTTTGGAAATATGGTACGTGACACACTGGTCCAGAGCGAGAAGGATAGGAATACTCTGTCTGCCGTCGGAATCTGCTTCTCAACCCCTCAATGAACCTTCTCCAGGAATCAGTAAGGGGTGAAGAAGATGTGGTTACAGAAGTGTCAGGGTTATTTCGAGGATGCTCAGGACATGCCGTCCCCCAGAGGCAGAAGGGGATTTGACAGACACCACCATTGCGGCAGAGGGGGTCTGAGGAACCATATGTCTCGGAATTAATTCCCTGGACAGGCCCGCGCAGCAGCCCTTAAGGGTTGCCCAGCTGCTCATCTCTGGAAGCAGTCAGGGGTCAACTTTTGCTGCACACAACGGCCTGGGAGTCCATCACAGATGATCGTTGAGTTTTGTAAATCATATCCAGAGGGTTGAAGGCTTGTATTGCATAGCCGAAAGCGCTTACCCATTTATTTTCATAATAAATATATTCTGAATATTAAACAACGCCTGTCCGGCACTTGTTATTGTGCTACTGGATTTGTATTCAATCCCCTTCACACAGAGATCACTCCCTCTCAGACACCTCCCGGCTGTTCCACCCGCGCAAAGGCAGGACACAGCAGTGGAAATTTCCAAGCTGCTTGAAAAGCGAGTCATCTAGTCCATCCTCCCAGACCAGTCTGGATTAGGCATCTATTCCAGGTTCTTTTTAGTACCAAAGAAGACAGGGGACTTAAGACCAATTCTGGATCTGTCAACCTTCAGTCTAATAGTTGCCAAGACAAAATTCTGGATGGTCACACTTCAATCTATCCTGCCCTTCCTGCTGGAGAACGACTGGATGTGCTTGGTAGACCTCCAGGAAGCATACTGTCACATCAAAATGGACAGATTCTCTCGGAGGTTCCTCCACTTCCAGCTGGGGGCCAATCATTACCAGTTCAGATTGCTACCCTTTGGTTTCACCACAGCCCCCAGGCTGTTCACCAAAGTCATGGCGGTGGTAGCAGCTCACCTGCCCCTACCTGGACAATTGGCTCCTTTCCGCCCCCTCCAGGCATCGCCTTTGCTAAGCCAGGGATTCTCTCATCCAGGCAGCCCACCAGCTGGGTATCACCATAAATCTCAACAAGTCCCTGTTAGAACCGGTTCAAGTTCTGGATTTTATTGGAGCTCGGTTAGACACCATTCAGACCAGGGTCTTTTTGACACCAGACAGACTTCAGTCCTTCAACCATCATGCCTTGTGCATCCATCAAGCTCACTCTTCCCTGGCAGAATTTGTCTTATGAGCGTTGGGTTCCATGGCGGCCATGATCACCCACTTACTCACAGCTCAGTTACCCATGAGGGTGCTTCAATGGACTCTAGCGTTCCAGTAGTCATTTCTAGATCTACCGTTGCCCCATCCTGTGCGTCTGTCTTGAGCCTGTCTTCTCTTGTAGATTTCACCCCCGGACCTTCATTGGTCTTGTCCATTTATTCTTCCTTCTTCTCTGACCACGGTAACCACGGATGCCTCTCTACTCAGGTGGGGGGGGGTATTGCTTGGGAAGGACAGTTCAAGGCAAGTGGTCTTCCCTGAAGACCCAAATATATATCAACGTCCTGAAGTTGAGGGCGGTGCTGTTGGTGTTGCAAGCTCTTCATGCCCATCTTCCCCTAGGGACGATTGCCATCCAGACAGACAACATATTGGTAGTCTGATACATCAACAGTCGGGGGGAACCAGGTCTTATCCCCTTTGTTGTGAAGCCATGAGATTGTGGGAATGGCAATCTCCACTGGCCATTTTCTGGTGGTGATGCACATTCCGGAGAGGTCCAACATTCTAGCGGACAGGCTCAGTAGGTCTATTCTGGCCTTAAGAGTGGTCTCTGAATCCTTCAGTAGCAAAACAGAGCTTTCTAAACTGGGGTTGGCCTTGCTGCAATCTCTTCACCTCCTTCCAGTGCGAAGTGCAGCGAGTTGTTCGCTCTGAACCCCCACCCCCCTTCCAGGGGAGTCCCCCAGAGATGCTCTAGTTCATGCTTGGCCCTCCAGTCTTCTTAAAGTTCATTCAGAAAGTGCAACAGCTGGAGAGCTCAGTCATCCTCATTGCCCCCTTCTGGCCTTGCCAACTATGGTTCCCTTCTCTGTGGTCTCATGCAGTGCATCCTCCCTGGATGCTGGATCCCCTTCCAGATTTAATTTCACATCCGTTAGGGATTCCACATCCAGATCTGGCCAGCCTGAAGCTTACTGCTTGGCTACTCCAGTTCCCATGATAGTTAGGACTCCCAGGCTATCTTCTCTGGTTAAGAAGATATTGGTAGTGGCTCATAAGTCTTCCACTAGGAAGGTTTAGTCTAGCAAGTGAAAGCGTTTTTTAGTTTAGGCATCTCAACGAGACTTAGATCCTTTTACTGCCCCAGTGCCTGCCATTTTAGACTTTTTGGCAGATATATTTCAACAGGGTGCCAGCTTTTCTACGGTTAAAGTTCAGCTAACCGCTATTTCTAACTTCCACATAGGGGATAATTCAGCTTCCCTGGCTTCTTCTAAGCTCTGGCTGTAGCTAGATAACTTCTAAGTATAGTGTAAAACAAGGTCTGAGCCAAACATAAATGAGGATATTAGAGACAGAAAAGAAAATAGCAGTGACCCTTACAAATCCCATTATATGTCAATGGCATGGGAATTCAGTTACTTTCTTATGTCTGGCATGAGTCATACAAAATATTATGGGAAAGAGAAAGGGTTGCGGGAGAAGATCACATTGATACATCAAGCCCAGAAGCCATGTTGTGGAAAACAGGCTAAAATTGCAAATAAAGCACTTAGACTGATTTTGAGGTGTTAAAACAGATCAGGAAACAAAGATAGGGTGTAAAAAAAACATTTTTTTTAGTTCTAGGATGGAGTTTTCCTTTAATACATAAACAATTGTGTAAGACAACAGTTTCATTACATTTGATACTGAAGTCCATTTGAATTCACTGGAGTATTCACTTGCTGACTAGCTGATGAGGTGTGTATGTGTGTGTGTGTGAGCGAGCGCTCACTCGCACACACACACACACACACACACACACACACACACACACACACATATTATATGAGCTCTATTTCTGTATTTCCATATAGCTATTTGTTCTACACATGTATGTTTGGGAAGGTCTGTTCATTTAAAATTAAAAAAAGCAAGTACATACACACACACACACACACACACACACACACACACACACACACACACACACAGTCCACAACAGTGTCCCTACTTATGGCTTACATGTATGCTGTGACAACATATTACAATCCATAATGATTTTCAAATCAGGTGTTAGATTTGCATGGACAAATAATGGCATTTATTGCACTTAACAACTCTGTTTCATAAAAGGGATGCCAATTCACATAGTCTTATTTTGTGATCTTACTAAATTAGTAGTGCTGCTGTTTTGAGAAGTTTCTGATGTGGTAGCTGTCTACATGAGACTGTTGCTGAGAGGATGATAGATATGCTTGCAAGCGTACACCTAAGACAAGCTGCAAAAAGCAGTCATAACAGAAAGTAGTGGGTCCCATAAGAAGCTTGGGAGGTTGTTGTTAAGAAGAAGCAAAACTATTTTATTGTTCAGCTTGGCATTACATAAGATGGCTCAGGTTATGCTATGACAGAACTGCCATGCAAAAAAATTGTGAAAAACCAGGAAGCAATCCAAAAAGTAAATATATTACTGTACATATTTTAAGAAATTGATATATTGGCCTAAACTGTGGATTGATATTTGTGTTTTATTATTTTTTTAACTCCTAATTCCTGAGAAAGTGCTAGTCAAAAGTCATGAGTAAAGAAACATATGAAGGCTATGAAGGAAGAGTTTTAGTGGCACAACAGAATGATTTCTTTGCCTATTGTCATGCAAAGCTAAGTAGCTAAACCTAACCAAGCTGGGAATATGAGATTCTGGCTCATTGAACGAGGGGAGGTTGGAGTAGTAACTTGGTCAGGAACTGCAACTAACAAAACTGCTCTTTGTAAGAAATCTTTTTTATCTCAGTAATCTGTTAGCACTTTTGCAAGCTTTTTTTCAGAGAATGTGTAGCACATTAGTGGGAAGAACATTTGTAAAACCCAGTGCAGACCAGTCAGTGACACTTGATCTGCAGACTCTTAAACTTGGTAGGTTTTTTTTCAGGTTTCCCGTTGTAAGTAGGGTTGCCACCTTTCGTTGAGGCTAAAACTGGACCAAAGCCACACCCCTTGCACTGTCTGTAGCCCCACTCATTTCTGCCCCTCTCCTGCCCACTTTCTGCCCATTATGTGAGACCATAGCAACATCATCCAATGGGGACACCCTCTTTTTTCCATTTCTGATGCTTTTTTTTCTGCTGATTTACTTTGCATTTCTGAAAAAAAAAGCATTCTAAATCAGCTGATTTAACAAACTCCAATAGTCTGTTTCTTTTTTGAAACAGAATACCGGGGTTTATGTAGTGTTTTCCAGACTACTGGGCAATCAGTTTGATTTCCGGATAGTCAAGAAAAAGAATGGATAGTTGCAACCCTAATTGTAAGTGAATGGAAGTGTAATCTGACAACAAGTGGTAAGGCTACTTTTCCTGACATTCAGGGCTGTCATACTGCATTTTGGGACAGATTTATCTTTCCAAGGGAAAGAATCTCTCATCAGGATGTCTGTCCACATGAGGGCAGACAGAGATAGAAAAAGAATAAAATTAGGAATAAGTACTTCTTTTGTGGCAGTCAGCTTTGAGAAGTGCAGAAATACATAACTAGATAAAAAATATATGTTTTTTCAGCATTTGCCAATAGTGGTACTTTAAACTATCACATTGGAGTCTAGATTCACCTAACCCATTCCAAGATGTATATTTATATATTACTTTAGTGATAATTACTAGACCAAAACATATATATTTGGAGGGGAACCATGTGTTGGGATAAAACATTTAAGAGCTGCCTCAGTCCATTAGTAGGACATGGTGGAGTCCTGTGGTAAGATTTCTGTTTCCTATCCACTGATCCAATTAATACTTGAATGTATTCTCCGGGATGAGCTTTGTTTTATGTGGATGTGTTTTGCCCAATTTTGAAAAACAAAGGTATCTTAAACGAAGGTAAAAATGTTGATAAATTTGGTATGAATGTTATGGTTATACACTACAATGATTGTCCCCAGTTTGTAGCCACATTAAACAGGATGTGAGAGACCAGTTTGTATGTGGAAATGAAGAAAAAGTTGGGTGATAAGCCAAGAGTGGCCTATGGTAGGAGCAAAAACTTATTTGAGTCGAGTTACAGACGTCAAAATGTCAGTTACAAGTCTAAACTGTACAGACCTAATAGCAAGCACTAATATACCCTGACACTTGATTACCCAGCAGGGCAAGGCTCATTATTTCACCCCTCACCAACCAAGCGACTAAGCAGCTCACCCTACTATTCAGGCATGACTTATTTCAGGTATACTCTCCAGTCCAGCTGGTGAATCTGGGTATCATGAGGCAATGTTACAACTGCCTCATGTACACAGACAACCCTCTCCTCCTACCACAAACATTAACATATGCGAGAGATACAATTATATAGCCATATTGGAGGCTAAGCTCTCTCCACCCAAGACTGGAACAGGCAGTCATGAGGAGAAGGTTAACACTTGCACCACACCTCCAGCCTCACATAGACGTACTAAACCAGCACTGGCAAAAAATACACATAAATACACAAAATCATACTCGGAGGCCCTAAATAAAAAACTGCAAAAGCAACGCAGACCTCCAAAGCAGGCACTCAAAAAACCTGCACCTCCCCTCACAAACCAGACAACACATAAAACACAAAATAAGTGTGCCGCACAATCACAGCCCTTAAGGCGAAATAACATACCTAACACACTAGTAATAGGCGACTCTATAGTCAGGCACACTGACGTCCCACTCACTAGGCTGGACAAGGAGAGGGTTACTGTTAGCTGCCTGTCGGGAGCCAGAATCCGCCACATAACACAAGCACTCAGGTCACTCCAGAACAAGTTCAAATATGACTCTGTCATTGTTCATGTTGGTGTGAATGACTTGAGACATGCCTCCCTGGACTATATGAAAAGAGACATGGAAGAGCTCTCTGATCATGTAGCCCAGGTGGGTATGACCCTGACCCCGAGTAGCATCCTGCCCTCACCAAGAATGATACCGCAGTATAAAGAAAAAATGATCAATTTCAACAATTGGCTAAGCTTCTGGTGTCATTCAAAGGGGATCTAGTCAGCCTGAGACAACATGCTCGACAAGCCTCGTTCCTTTGCAAGAGACGGCTTGCACCTGTCACCCCTAGGCTTTCGAATACTGGCCAAGGCTCTTGCTGCCCCCATAGTGCCTTTTTTAGGCAAGGCTCAAAAGTCAAACTCACCTCCGTAAACAGCACAAATAAAAAAATGAGGGTTATGCTACTCAGCACCAGGAGTTTAAATCTCAGAAATTCACGTGCTTGAAGCACTCCTCAGTATGGAGAAAGTTGACATCTGTGCAGTAACTGAAACCTGGTTCAAGGCTCCACAGAGCACCCCTGCACTACCGGGCTACAACTCATACCACACATTTCGGCCACAGAACATGGACCAAAACACAAAAGGGTGTATCCATATTCATCAAGGATACCTACACCTCCAGGTTAGTGGCGCAGTATGATACCTCTGAGATCAGCCATGTGCAACTAACATCGGGCAAATCTGCAGTGCAAATTGTGGCCTGCTACAAGTCACCCTCCATGACCCAAAACCACCACTCTGCCTTTCTGGAGACACTGGAAAACATGAAGGTCCTACCGAACACCCTGATATTGGGCGATTTAAGTTACCCTACCGTTAACTGGGAAAACTACTCAAGTACAAACTCCCAGGTCCAGCGATTCCTGGAATTTATCAACTCAAATGCCCTGGATCAGCTGGTAAACTCCCCTACCAGAGGTGAAAACATATTGGACCTGGTCATCACCAACATGGGCGACAGGTGTTCCGCACCAGAGATCAACCCGTCACTGGTTAGATCAGGCCATAAACTAATCACTCTGGATGTCCACACCACACCACCACCCCCAACCAAGGAATGCACAGTGAAAAACTTTCTGTAGCAAACTTCACCTTACTTAAGACAGAGGTGATAAGTTTCACAGCCCCCATGCTAAAGGATAACCGTATTCAGGATGCAGGAACCTTTACAAATGCACTCTGTGGGCACCTACAAGGGTGCATGGATCATGCCATCCCAAGCAAAACCAAGACTCACTCCCCTAAGAGAAGCAAACCAGTCTGGTGGACCCCTGCCATAAACAGGCTATACAACAGCAGGAGGAAACTAGTTCAGAAAAAAAGCAAATCCCAAGAAGGTAAGACATCCCTGATCAGTATCAGTAAGAAACTAAGGTCCCTCATAATAGGTTCATAGGTTCATAGGTTCATACTAGGCTATCTGCCCGAGGGCATTTACAAGCCTAGCCCATAGTTTTGTGGCTTACGCCACCCCTTTAGTATGGGGAACTATACCCATTATTTTGCTGTGCCTCTGTCGAGCAGTGACACTGAGGTAATCCCTGGGGTATATCTGCGATCTCCCATCCATTGGTCAAGATTTCTCTTGAACAAGGCCAGCGAGGTGCTCTGCCTCACATATACCGGGATTTTATTCCACAGCATAGGGAGTCTTTGGGTGATGAATCTATCCCTCCAGCACGCCCTATTAATAGCCGTGTCGAGGTTTAAGTCTCCCGCCCTTGTGGCTCTGACGGATCTAGATTTGTTGAGGTGCAGCATATTCATCAAATCTGGGTTTGACATGGCCTTGTATGTTAAGCAAAGGTCACCTCTGAGCAAGCGGTGGCGACTGAATAGAGCTGGAGTTCTTTCAGTCGGGCAGCATAGGACAGATGTTTGAGACCCTTTATCCTTTTGGTGAGGAACTTTGTGGCCTCTCCAGCTGCTGCAAGTGTCGGGTCAGATACATTCCGAATGGGGCATTGTACTCAATCATTGGTCTGATGAGTGATGAGTATAGGGAGACTATGACCTCCCTTGATCTAGATGAGAATCCCTTCATGATAAGGTGGGCAATGTAGAAGGTCTTCCTAACTACTTTAGCTACATGGGTGTCGAATGACAGAC
Organism: Protopterus annectens; assembly: GCF_019279795.1. Taxonomy (NCBI): domain Eukaryota; kingdom Metazoa; phylum Chordata; order Ceratodontiformes; family Protopteridae; genus Protopterus; species Protopterus annectens. Next base: position 889,874,388 of record NC_056741.1, on the reverse strand, counting down.
TACTATCAACCTGGGTCCCCAGGTCCCTGATAATTTCTTCTGTGCTCAGTGGATTGCCACCTATTTGGTAGCTAGGGGTAACCTTGTTTTTCCCGAAGGGTATGACTATGCATTTTTTGGCATTTAACTTTAGGCCATGGCTCTGGCACCAGTTATCCGTTTCTGTGAGACCCTTCTGAAGGATATCTGTGTCAGATGTGTTTTCTACTATGGCGCCCAGTTTGCAGTCATCTGCAAACTTTGTCAGCCATAACCCTCCTGTGTTTGCTTGTACTTGGAAAAGTAGATGCCAAACAAGAGTGGGCCCAGGACTGAGCCCTGTGGTACACCACTTGTGACAGGCTTTGAGTCTGACATGGTGCCAGCAACTCTGACCCTGTGGGTTCTGTCACTCAGCCAGTTTGCAACCCATCTTGTGATGTATGGGTTAACATTTAAGCTGATGAGTTTTTCAATGATACCCGAGTGGGGTATTGTATCGAAGGCCTTCGCCAGATCGAGGTAGGCTGTATGGACTGCCTTTCCTCATCAATGGCTTTGGTGACTGTTTCAAAAAGTCAACCAAGTTTAGAAGGCATGATCTGCCTTTGACAAAGCCAAACTGGGATGGATCCAAAGTCTGCAAATTCCCTATGTCTTTATTTATGAGGTCCATTATGATTCTCTCCATGGCTTTGCAGATAAGGCTTGTCAAGCTAATGGGCGGTAATTTCCAGGGTCGGTGGAGGCACCACCTTTGTGAAGTGGGACCACAGTTGCAGTGCGCCACTCCTGGGTACGTATCCAGAGGTAAGACTATGATTAAACAGCTGTCCTAGCTGTGGGTTTAATTCCTCGTTGAGTTCGTGGAGCACACAGCCGGGGACACCATCAGGTCCCATGGATGCTGTGTTTTTGCTTTGGAGAGAGCAGTTCTCACTTGGGCGTTGGAGATGTTTGGGGGCTGCAATCGCTTGGTATAGATATCTCTCCTTTTGGGGAGGGGAGAAGTTTGCACTGAACCTGTCAGCCAGTATGTTGGCAATGTCTGTAGGATCAGTAATCTTCACATCATTTTGAACTAGTTCTGAGCATATCTGGGAGTTTCCTCCCAGGTTTCTAACATAGCTAAAGAAGGCCTTATGATTGTCTTTTGAGTCTTTAGCTATTTTTCTCTCAAAATTTGCTTTGGATGATTTTATGAGAGCTCTTAGTTTTTACTTATAGTGATCAAGGGTGTCTTACCTTTTAAGGATTTTGCTCTATCTTGTAGTAGCTTCCTCCTTTTGTTGTAGAGTTTGTTTATGGCTGGGGTCCACCAGACTGGACGCTTGCCTTTGGTACAAAGAGTCTTTGTTTTGCTTGGGATTGCCTTATCCATGCAGTCCTGCAGGTGCTGGTAGAAGGCATTTGTAAGTGATTCAGCGGCTTGAGTACTTTTTCTGCTGGCTCGGGGCCTTAAAGGAGACCACACTAGTCTTTAGAAGTGTGAAGTCGGCTTTCGAGAAGTTCTTTACTGTGGTCTTTTTATTTCAGGTGGGGTGGGATGAGGACCTCCAGCGAGATTAGTTTGTGATCTGATCTCACCAGTGAGGGGTATACTTCGGTGTTGAACATTGTGCTCCCATGTTCGTGATGATGAGATCAAGTATGTTTTCTCCTCTTGTGGGGATGGTGACTAGTTGTTCCATGGCATTTGAGTTTATGAATTCCAGGAACTTTTGGGCTAGGGTGTTTGGGCTTGAGTAGTGTTCCCAGTCTATATTAGGGTAATTGAAGTCACCTAGTATGATGGTGTTTGGTGATACATTTATCCCCTCTAGTGTTTTCAGGAAGGCCATGTGAGGTTCCTGAGTTTGTGAGGGTGGCCTGTAACATGCTACAATTTGCAGAGCAGTCTTGCCTATCATTAATTACGCCCCTACTTACGCAATCTTATTCATGTCTTATTTTGAGACCAGTTTTTTATATACTCTTGATTTTTTTCAGACTAGAGTTGTATCCTATTATAGATACATAGACGACCTAATTTTCATTTGTAAGGGCAGTATGTTGGAATTTGAAGAATTTATTTCCAAACTGCATCAGAACAGATTTGGCTTGGAATTTACATATAGTCTTAATGAATTTGAGATTCATTTTTTGGACATATTATTATATGTAAATAGTGAAAGAAAAGTACAATTTAGACCTTACAAGAAATGTACAGCTTCCAACAATTTCCTATATGCTACTAGTGCTCATCCGGTTCATCTAATTGAAGCACTTCCCTTTGGGGAATTTAAACGTATTAGTGAACACACTTCTGAGCGTAGCATTTGGGATTTGGAATTTGAAAATGTACGAAAAAGGTTGTCATTGAGGGGATATTCTGATAGTTTAATCAGTAAGAGTTTAGACAGATTACTTAATTCAAACAGAAAAGGCTACAATTTTGGTAAAGCTTATGTAGCAAAATCTAGAGATGAAGTGGTTGCTCGTGCAGACAAGGATAAATTGTTTTTTGTTACTAAGTATTCCCCTTTCTCTGTGAGATTAAAGAATATTGTTGATTTTTTGTGGCCTATTGTTTTCAACAATGAAGAGATTGGCCACATGTTTCCGGAACATGTTTCTTTTTCTTATGGCAGATATGCCAATCTCAAGGAAATTTTAAAACATAAAGCCACAATGTGTGGCAGTTCCGTTAATATCAACAATTTACCTTTTGGTATGTTCAATTGTGGAACTTGTAAGGTGTGTTCGAAGGCAAGGAATTTATCAGATAGCTTTATTAATGGGGTCAAATACACTGCACATAATTTTTTCAATTGTAAATCATGTGGAGTAGTGTATTTGATTGGATGTGATTGTGTTCCACCAAAATTCTATATTGGTCAGACTAAACGGCAGTTAAAAATTCGCATTCTAGAACATCTAGGTGATATTCGCAATGTTAGAAATGATAGCCCAGTTTCCCAACATTTCAATCTAGTTCACAATGGTAATTCTGATTCTCTATTTTTCTGTGCTCTGGCAAAACCTGAGTTTCACTATAATGGCAGTTTTCTACAGAGTTTGTTAAAATTGGAAAGCAGATTCATTCTGAAATTTAGCACTTTAAAACCTAGGGGCATGAATTTAGAAGTTAATCTCACTATTTAACTTCATATTTTCTATTTAAAACTTGTAATTTAAAGTAACTTCTTCTGGGTGTATGATCATATGCAGTATGAGATGTTTTGTATTAGAATTGTTATTTAATGTTATTTAATGCATATGTATTGAACTTGGTGTTAAAAGTTTGTATTTTTCATAGGATGTGTTTACATAGCTTTGTCTCTTTAAACTTCTTGGGTCAATTAAGGTGTTGGATAATTACACTAATTGATTTTTTATACTATATAAGGTGCAACTAGCAGTATTGCATTTATTCCTTTGAAGGCGTTTTAGCCGAGGTGCCAGAATAAAGTGTTGCAGCTTCTTCCAGTCTCTGTGTTGGTTTGTGTACATTCACTTTTGCTTGGTTGTTTGCTGCTATCGTTAATTGCACCTGGATGGTCTCCGATGCATCGTGCGTTGCCACCAGTCTTGAGGTGTGGGTGTCCTTGATGAATATGGATACCCCCCCTCCTTTCTTGGTATTGTCCGGATTTTGGGGCCGGAACGCATGATAAGAGGTAAAACCTGATAGTGCTGGGTACTCTCAGGAGCCTTGAACCAGGTTTCTGTCACTGCACAGACATCGATGTTCTCCATACTGAGAAGGGCCTCGAGTGCGTGCATTTTGAGATTTGGACTTCTGGCATTGAGCAGCATTACCCTTAGTTTTTTTCCTTTTTTGTGTTCTAGGGTGGTAGGTTTAGAATTTGAGCCTTGCCTAAAAAGGCACTATGGGGGTGGCAAGAGCCTTTGCCAATATCCGGAATCCCAGGGGTGACAGGTGCAAGCCGTCCCTTGCGAAGCAGTGTGGCTTGTCCAGCATGTCATCCCAGGCAGACAGACATTGGATCCCCTTTGAATGACACCAGAGTTTAAGCCAATTGTTAAAGCTGATCATCTTATCTCTGTATTGTGGCATCATTCTTGGTGAAGGTAGGATACTGCTCAAGGTCAGGGTCATACCTGCCTGGGCTACATAATCAGAGAGCTCCTCAATGTCTCTTTTCATGTAGTCCAAGGAGGTGCGTCTCAGGTCGTTTACACCAGCGTGGACAATGACTGAGTCGTATTTGTACCTGCTGTTGAGAGACCTGAGTGCTTGCGTTATGTGGCGGATTCTAGCGCCCGACAGGCAGCTTACTGTGACCTTCTCCTTACTCAGTCTGGTGAGCGGGACGTCAGTGTGTCTGACTATGGAGTCACCAATGACTAGTGTGTCTGGCATTGTGTTTGGCCTTAAGGGCTGTGACTGTTTGACACTCTGACTGTGAGGTCTATGTGTTGCAGGTGTTGTGTTCTGAGGTGGTGGTTGTTTGGGTGTCTGCTTTGGTGGCCTCTGCTGTTTTGGTAGATTTTTGATCAGAGCCGAGTATGTCTTTGTGTGTTTATGTGTATGATTTGAGGTTGTGATGGTACTATGTGAGACTGGGTCTATAGTGTGTGTGGTAACCTTCTCCTCCTGACTGGTCTTGCCAGTCCTATGTTGAGAGAGCTCAGCCTCCAGTTTGGCCGTATAGTTGCATCTCTCGCATGTATTTGTGTTTTGTGGGAGGAGGAGAGGGTTGTCTGTGTACATGAGGCAATTGTAACATTGCCTCAATATTCCCAGGTTCACCAGCTGAGCAGGAGAGGACACTAGCAACTGATTCCTCGACATGCTAGAAGGACTAGACAAAAAAACTTTAAAAGAGATTCCGGGGACGTGGGTGACCGAGAAATGGGGGTTTGCCTTTTTGGGGTGCTATCTATAAGAGTGCCGTATCAAGGTAATAAGTACTGTAGGAGCAAGTGCTAGGTTTAACAGATAGAGAAAAGTCTACTTGGAGTCAAGTAGAGATGATCTTTTTAGGTATTAGAGAAAGTGCTAGTAACAGGGATGCTTAAAGGTAAGATTGAAAAGAATGCACTCTGCAGTGTGCACTAGAGAAGTTAGATATGAAAGTAGGTAACTTGAGTTTTACCTGTTTAAAAAGTTAAGGTTTAGTGGAGAGTTACTATTTTTAAAACAGCAAGATGGACTGAAAGGGGTGGTTACTTTTGTATTTTGGTACTATGAAATACTGTAGGATGGCCAATAAATTTAAATAATTGAAGGGGTGGGATTTCAAAAGTGATGGTTTTGTGATTACTCACATAAGCCAGTGAAAGTAGAGAGAAATGAGATATATGGTCAGATTAACATAAGAGGCGGGCAACTAGAAAGACAGTGGTATTTAACAAGACAACTTAAATGGGTGGGAGGGAGGAAAAAAATTCTGCCTGACTCAGAACAGAGAGAGCTGTGGTCTCTTTTGAAGTTTTAATATGCTGTTAAAACAGAATGCAAGCAAAACACAAGGTAAAGAAAACAAACTACAGTATTCAAAATATAGAAAGGCAATACAGAAATACAAAAAATAACAGCAAACTAACCTTTCCTTCACAGCAAAGTGTAGCAGAGTCTGGATGAGCTTTTCTGGTAAAGCTCTGAAATGTTTTAGTTTACTCCTTAAATAGAAATTTTAGTATATATTATATATAATATATATATATAATAATATCATCCAAGGCTAACTTTGAAAGAAAAATAGCCAGGGATTCTAAAGATTACCACAAATCCTTCTTTAGCTATGTCAAGAATCTAAGTGGCAACAAGCAGATATGTTCTAAGCTAGTGCAAAATAGCACAAAATATACTGAACCTACTGATATTGCCAACATCTTGGCAGACAGATTCAGTGCAAACGTCACCCTCCTCTTACCCCCAAAAGGGCCCCCAACAATACCGGAAATGTGTAGTGTCCCAGAAATCACAGATGCACAGGTGAAAACAGCCCTTTCAAAAGCCAAAAGCACAGAGTCAGTAGGGCCAGATGGTGTCCCAGGCTGCGTCTTCCACAAACTACAGAATGAAATAACCCCCCACCTAAACACACTGTTAAACCTCAGCCTCTCCACAAGGTATGTGCCCATAGAATGGCACAAAGCAAAGGTTATTCCGCTCCACAAAGGAGGGGCCACAACTGACCCTGGTAACTATCACCCCATAAGTCTGACTAGCCTGGTCTGCAAGGCTATGGAGTGCATCATCATGGAACTCCTTAACAAAGACATTGGGAACCTCCAAACACTTGACCCAACCCAGTTCGGCTTTGTTAAGGGCAGATCATGCCTACTAAACCTGGTTGACTTCTTTGAGACAGTCACCAAGGCCATTGATGAGGGGAAGGTGGTTCACACAGCCTACCTTGACCTCGCCAAGGCTTTTGACACCATTCCCCACTCAGGAATTATAGAAAAACTCACCAGCCTGAACATAAACCCCTATGTCATGAGATGGGTTGCCAACTGGCTTACAGACAGAACTTACACGGTAAGAATAGCGAGCTCCAGGTCCATCTCTAAACCAGTCACAAGTGGTGTCCCACAAGGCTCGGTCTTGGGACCCCTACTGTTCGGCATATACTTCTTAGAAGTACAGGCAAACACAAGAGGACTATGGCTAACCAAGTTCGCCAGTGACTGCAAACTGGGAGCAATGGCATTGAATCTCCGGCTGACTCGGACATTCTCCAAAAGGGTCTTACTGAGATGGACAGCTGGTGTCAAAGTCATGGTCTCAAGCTAAATGCCAAAAAATGTATAGTCATCCCGTTTGGGAAAAGCAAAACACCCATGAATTACCACATAGGTGGCAGCCACCTTAATACAGAAGAGGTAATAAGAGATCTGGGGACCCAGGTAGATAGTAATCTGTCCTTTGACAATCATATTGCCAAAGTAGTTAGGAAATCCTTCTATGTAGCCCATCTAATTACTAAAGGGTTTGCATCTAGAAATAAAGAGGTTATAGTGCCTCTCTACTCGTCACTCATCAGACCCATCATAGAGTACAATGCCCCATTTGGGATGTACCTCATAAGACATTTCCAACAGCTGGAAAGACCACAAAAGTACCTCACCAAGAGGATTACTGGCCTCAAACATATGTCCTATGGAGCCCGACTGGAAAAGCTTCGGCTGTACTCAGTGGCATATCGCTTACTCAGAGGTGATCTCTGCCTGACTTACAAAGCCATGTCCAACTCAGAATTGATGGACATGCTCCACCTAAAGAAATCCAAGTCACTGCGAGCCACTCGCTCTAGTGAGCTAAACCTCGCCACAACAATAAATAGAACATGCTGGAGGGATAGATTCCTGTCACAGAGACTCCCCATGCTTTGGAACAAAATTCCTAACTATATTAGGCAGAGCCCCTCACTAACACTCTTCAGGAGAAATCTTGACGAGTGCATGGGTAACAGAAAATACACCCCTGGGATCACTTCATTGGCTCTTTTTGATAGAGGCTCAGTTAATTAATCAATGGGGCAGCGAAAGCTGACACACTCTGGCTAGGCTTATAAATGCCCTTGGGCAGATTGCCTAGTACCTACCTATGAACCTAAGTGTGGCACTTGTGCATTTTGTAAAATCATTAACGATGGTCCCTATGTCTCTGTAGAGGGTTCTCAAAGGTCATTGGAATGTCCGGGTCGCTGTACTTGTACTACAGGAAATGTTGCTATGTGCACAGCGTGCCCTGCGTTTTATGTGGGCAAAACCACATGGAGACTTAGGGACAGAATCAGTGAACATGTAAGAGACATCAAGAAGAAAAAGACATATAGTGCTTTGTACAATCATACCATGTCATGTTCTAATTATATAATTTTTTTATTTTTTATTGTTGATGAAGTTGAACACAATGAAAGAGGGAGAAATGTTAAAATTGAGGTTGAGTTGAGAGAGACCAGGTGGCAATTAAGACTGAACGCCAAACACTGGCCAGGTCTCAATGATAGTATTGATATTGCCCCTTTATTAAAACAAAGGGCTATGAGAATTTAGTAGTTTGCTCACATATCAAGAAGGACAATATTGTTAGTGGCTGGAGTTGTACAATATATATTTTTTTAGCAAACTTTTGTGTTTTTAATTTTATATTTTAATAAGGTTTAAGTATCAATATTATGATTATTTTTAGGAACTATGGTACTTTAAATTTACTGAGTTTTCAGTTGTTGAGGGGTGATGTCATTAATTCATTTTATATAAAAGGAAGTGATCTTTTTTAAATGTTGACTCTGATGAATTCTTGTATTTGACAGGTGAAAGCACTTAGTCACTTTGTTCTCCAATAAAGCAGCATCTGTTGTACCACTGCTGTGGTTATACATTTTTTATTTTAACAGTTTTTCAAGTTTTCTGGATGGGCAATGTGTTCCAAAGCAGTGGTATTATCTGTGAGATATACCTTTCTCTCCAAATTGCTCTGTTAATGTTGCAGAAAAGTGTAGGTCCCTGGATCAAGTATTTCTAATATCATTGACTTGCAATGTGAAGTAAGTCCATTAGTAATGGGTTGGATAATGTCTTGTATGCTAAACTCAGGTCACCTCTTACCAGTCTGCAAGAGACCGAATATGGAAGTAGGTCTTTGATGCGGTCCATGTAGGGCATACTGTTTAGGTCTTGTATCCTTTTTGTAAGGTATCTCTGTGGGCATTGCAGTTGTTGCATGTTCCTGGACAGATACATGACAGAAAGGTCATTATGCTCATTGTGTGGCCCAAATGAGGGCTGAGTAAAGGGGTAGTGACATCCTTGGATCTGGAAGTAATCTCCTTGTTTATGAACTGCACAATATAGAACAACTTCTTACCGCAGTGATCACATGTTGGTCAAAAATTAGGTAACTGTCCACATAGGTTCCCAAATCCCAAACTACTGGGTCAACTCGTAGGGGTGCGTTGTCAATATGATAGTTCCCCAGGAAGTTGACTTTCCACAAGAGGTAATAATAGATTTTTTGACATTTAGCTGTAGTCCATGAGTCTGGCACAAATTATTTGTTTGAGACAGGTCATCCTGTAGGATGGCTGAGTGTTTTGGAGATTGAATCATTGATATTAGCTTGCAGTCATCTTCAAACTTAGTTAGCCAGATCCCTTTGAGATTGGCCTTTATCTCTGAGAAGTAAATGCTGAACACAAAAGGTCCCAGCACCAAACCCTGGGGAATTTCACTGGTGATTAGCTTTTCTGTAGAGTTATCTTTTCCTGTTTTGATCTACTGCATCCTATCTGTGAATCACTTAGCAATTCAGCAGGTAACAAAGGAGTCTAGTCCTAGTTTATTAAGCTTTTCTGCTATGCCTGAGTGAGGATTGTGTCAAAAACTTTAGTCCTAAGTTTTAACTTGTATCGTTTGAGAATATGAGGAGCATTATAGCAACGTTTCCATCGTCTTAGGAAAAAAAATCTTCCATGAATTCAGTTCCTCTTTCTGTGTCTCAAGTCACAAAATACTATTTGAAATGTGCTTCTGATTGAGCTGATGTCTCTTCAGCATCTAGTGGAACAGTTATGAGTGGATGTCAAAGGTGAAATTCTGAATTCTCCTTTAGATAAGAAGGTTGTTTTTGGACCATCTCCTGCTGAGGTCCTGAAAAACTGTGATGGGTGAAATTGAATCAAGGTGTGACTCAGATTTTCTGCCTTCCTTCTCCATATACCTTACAACTGTCCAGATTTTTGCATTATATTTGTGGTCAGTTTTTTTGTATTATTTGTGGTTTTCTGCAACCCATCGATGACAGAAGTAATGAAATAATAACATTCTGACTTCATATACTTCAGAAAGTGCATGCTAACTCAACACCTGTACTTCTAGCAGTATTCTAACTTCATAAGAGCAATATTTAAAATCTCTCCCTATTTTTGGTCTTTGTCCCCGCATTATTTTTGGCTTTATCCACATTTCTTCAACCAACAAGTTGAGAAGTATGCTTCTCCAAGTTTGTTAAAGGCGTTATGCTTTCCTTAGAACCTTTTTATTAAAAGGACAATAAGCAGATATCCAAAAAAAACAGTGGAATGGAGGAGCCAAAAGAAAATGGGAGCATCACAAAACAAAGACTGCAACACGTATGAGTAGTTATCTGCAAACAGTAACCTTTATCCTGGCAAACCTTTAAATCTCCCCCAAAATGTGGTTCTCCATTTCTCTCTTTGGAAACAGATAATCTCAAGTCAGATGGGTTCTGAGAGTGATCCGTCAGGGGGTACTGATGACAGTGGGAGTCCCTTGCTCCTTTTCAGGAGATTCCTCCTTGACCACCAGATCAAACTTTTTTCCCCTCCTGTCATTCAGCATCTGCTGATTCAAGAGGGGATAGAAGCTGTTCCACTTTCTCTAACAAGAAAAGGTTTCTTTTCAAGAATGTTTCTGGTACCAAAGAAAGAAACTTCATAGAGACCAGTCTTAAGTCCCAAAGATCAAAATGCTTTGCTTTTATAACCTATTACCCAAGATCCCACTTTATTTTTTTAATAACTTTAGATTTAAATTATGCTTATCACATTCCTATTACTTTAGATTTCGTTTTCTTTATCTGGATTACACTTTCAGCTCTCTGCATTTACTGCTCCAGCAGTATTCGCAAAGTCTCTAGCTCCAGTGATAGCCTGTGGTAGACTGCAAGGTATTCACATTTTTCCTTATTTATACAACTTCCTTGTTTTTCAGTCTTTTTCAAAGTGTCAGGAATATCTTTCCTTGGTAAGAGATCACCTTCTCAGAAAGAACATTCTAAAATCTTGTTTGATTCCCCCATCACAGGATCATTTTACTAGGGTGTCTCCTAGATAGTTCAGTTCACAGAGCTTTTCTTCCTGCAGCAAAAGTAGAGCTATATCTACAGCTATTCCTGACTTTTCCACTCAGTCTATGACTTCAGCAAGGGAATTCTTAGGATACTAGGATTCATGGCATCCATGACTCTCATTTCTTTAGCTAGTCTCCACATGAGAAAGATTCAGTGGTTCCTAAAAATCAGTATTGTCCGAATATCAACATCCCTTGACTTTCCAAATTCCAGTTTTTGGATTTGTAAAAAGGGGACTGCTATGGTGGATATAGCAGCTTTATAATCCAGATCTTTATTTTTCCCTTCTAGCCTAAGCACAGTCTGTAACTACAGGTGCCTCACACTTCGCTTGGGGAGCAGAAATAATGAGATTAAAAGTGCAGGACCTTTGGAACAAAAAAGAACAGACCAAAACACATAAATATAAAAGAGATGTCAGCCACAAATGCTCTTAACTATCCCAATCGCCTGTGGTCTCCTGGGCTTTTACAAGCGATTACAGGCAACAGCACAGTAATGTTGTATTAACAAACAGAAGGATTCTGGTCTTATCTTCTGTGCAGATTGGCCATGTTAACCTGAGATGTACAGTCTCATTCTACAAATATCACATCCTGTCAGAGCAAAATATTATGACAGGCAAGCTGAGCAGGACCAGGACAGACATTCACAAGTGGAAACTTAATCAGTGGGTCTTCTAGGATTTGATCCAGTTGTATGAACAATGACCTTCAGAAACCCTAATCAGTTGTTCATTTCATAGGAAGGGCCACCTGTGTCAGAGCAGACTATTTCCAAACGGTTGTCATACGATATCTCCTTTTGTCATACCCACCACAACAAATCAATTTCAGGCAGAGTCAAGGCACACTGTGTCCGGCCTTTGGTTCATCAGTGGCTTTTTAGAAAGGGTTGTACTCTAGAAGTATTCTAGACGTATCAGTGTATTTTTCTGTATATTATCATCATAGTTTTCTGTACATATTTTTACAAAGCTCTACAGGCTATAGATGACTTTTCCAGGTCTGGAACAGGATATGCTAGGTCTATATTCCAGGGGTTCCAGGACCCTCACCCTTCCTCTTCCCAGTCATTATAAGCTATGGGTAATTTAGACATATAGCTGAGGCTACTGAAGTAGCAATCAGCTGATGAACACAGTACAGTTGCATAAGTAAACTTACCATAACAGTAGATGCTTGAAGGATCACTGCTGTAGTAGTTACTCCCTTCCTCCACCCCCCTTATTTCCTATATTTTTGTTGCCAGGGTGTGCATATTGATTTTTTTTTTCATTTATCAAGCATTCAAAATACACAAACGAAGCTAAAACTAAAAATACACCAAAAAAATGAAACCGGACAGGTACAGCACGGGCACGGACTGTTTATTAAAGTAAGCGCTTTCGGCCAAGGAAATCCCTCATTATTAAAGTAAGCGCTTTTGGCCAAGGAAATCACTCACTATGTACTTATGAGCAAACAAGGTGACTTCAAGATCTATAATTACACAGTGTTAACTGTCGATCAAGCATTAATAGACTTTTTTTCTAAAGGACTTTCATTTGTCCCTGACAAAAAGGTAAACTCGTTAACACAATTATAGACTTGAAGTTATTTGTACGCAAGTTAAATCTTGCTTTTAGCTTAGGTAATACACCCACACTACTTAACACCTACAAAGTATCAAGTGTTTTTAATCCCCCATTATATGGTGTCTTGAGTATCTTTGAAAAACTATGTGAGATAGACTTAAGGGCAACGTTGAATTCACATGCGTCTGCTAGATTAACGAAAAGTAATGTTTCTAAGAATGAGTTGGATTTTATTTCCCTCCTAAATGAATGTAATATAAGGGTTATAATGCCCGATAAGGGAGGGGGTCTTTATGGATGAATATTTTTATGATAGGAAGATGTTTGAACACCTACAGTCAGAAACCTATTTGAAGTCAAGTCTTAATGAAGTACACTCAGCTTATAGAAAAATTAGAGGAGTGTTAGATGATTTGTTTTTGGAAAGTAGTATTGATTGTGATACTTTTCACTATTTAACCATGCCAGCCCCAAGGATCCCAACTTTATTTGGCACCCCGAAAATCCACAAGGATTTGGTGGATCCCCCTTTCAGACCAATTGTGGATGGAAGGGAATCCATAACTTACGCGTGTGCCAAATATGTTGATGGCATTCTCAAACCCTTATTAAAGGATGAGTCACAAATTTGTAAAGACTCTTGGGGTTTTCTGGAGCATATTAATAAAATTGAGTATGATTCTAACTATATCTTCCTAGTGGTGGATGTAAAAGATTTGTACACGGTAATTCCCCACCAGTTAGGGATAGAGTGGACAAAAAATTTTATGTTGCTCAAAAAGGCAACCAATGACCAAATGTATTTGGTAGAAACTCTCTTGGACTTGGTACTATCAAATAACTTTTTGGTGTTCAAAGATCAGTTTTTCCTCCAGAAAACAGGGATAGCCATGGGGTCTCCTTGTGGGTGCAGTTTTGCAAATAGTGTTTTGGCATACTGGGAACGACAATTTCTGTTTAATAATGATATGTACCAACAATTTGTCACCTGGTATATTCGATACCAAGATGACATGTGTTTTCTATGGAAAGGTCAACTGGACCAGGTACCTAATTTTATTGATAGCATCTCAAGGATGACCAATTTTCTTCATTTTACCTACACTATTGGGGTAGATGAGATCAATTTCCTAGATGTTAAACTAAGTAAGGACAGGATCAATAATAAATTTAAATCTATGATCTATAGAAAACCCACCCATTCAAATTCCTATCTTCATTTTACTAGCAGCCATCCCTTTCACCAAAAAAGAAGTGTGGTGAAGGGTCAGTTTGTCAGAGCGGCAAGGATGATCTCTGAAAAACAGGAGTTTATTAGTGAATGTGAAAATATATGTGAAATGTTTTCTAAGAGAGGATATCCAGAAGCTTTAATTAAAGATATAATGAAAGAAGTACGGGTTAAAAGAGAAACAGGACATTTTCGGCCCCTCTTGGATGGGGGAACACTACAAACTAAACAGAAGGATAACACGGATAAGGTGCCCCCGATCAATTTTCTTTTTACATATTGTATAGATTTTTATATAATTAGGGGAATTATTTCTAAAAACTGGAACATTCTCTTGGAAGACCAGGTATTGGATAAAGTAGTGGGACAATATCCAACATTTACATATAGAAGAGGGATGAACCTGAAGAACCTTGTTGAAAAGACTGCAGTTAAATCTAGAGTCAATAGTGTGGGCATGTTTAAATGTGGTATGTGCCCACAGTGTAAAAACATTTTGCCTGGGAGTAAAATTAACATTAATGATAAAATTTATTTTATTAATGGTAAATACAACTGTGAAACTAAGGGGGTAGTGTATGTTGCCTTGTGCAAGAAATGCCCTTCCTTCTATATTGGCAAAACAGAGAGGTCATTAAAGAAAAGAATTTATGAACATCTGTATGCCATAGGGAGAAAGGACTTGACTAATGCACTTGCAAGGCATACTTGTGAACATCCTGAGCATTCCTTTTTGTTCACAGTGGTTCACCAGGTAAAAAGTGATATTAGGGGTGGTCCATGGCAGCTACGATTGGAAGAACAAGAGGTATTTTGGCAGATTAGAACATTTGCACATTTACCCCCAGGTTTAAATGAGTATGCATCCATAAAATGTATTCTTAAATTAAAAGCATTAAGGAGATGAGTTTGTTTATCATATAGCATCAGTAACGGAGATATATATAAAAAATATAAAAATAAATAATTTATTTTTTTAAAGTTACAGAATGTTATTATTACGATGGTATTTAAGTTATTAATTTTCTTTTTGTATCTTAGTTTTGAATGTATTTATTTATTTATTTAATTATTTCAGTGATTTATTTATTGGTATTGGCTTAATAAAGCTTGCTAAGCACTGTTTTACAGGGCATACCTACACATTGCTAGGAGTTCTGTTGAATAATTAGGTTCTATAATATAATAATAATAATATATTTTTACAAAATGCTTTTATAATATATTTTTAATTTTTAAAATGTTTAAAAGCTAATGGACATGAGAGTAATAGTACTATAAGGTACTAGCCCTTTAAAATCTGGGCTTGAAGTTAGTTAATTAATTTCGATAATTAATTTATCTTAATTGTCTTAATTTTTTTATATAAAAAAGTGTAGCTGTGTGTATTTTTGTAATAGTCTGAAGAAGGCTGAGGGATTTCCTTGGCCGAAAGCGCTTACTTTAATAAACAGTCCGTGCCCGTGCTGTACCTGTCCGGTTTCATTTTTTTGGTGTATTTATCAAGCATTATCCTCTTTCTGGGCTCTAGCTTCCCTCTTTCAGATGGCATGAAAGTTCTGAAGGGCTTTGCACCCTAATTATTGATTTTCTACAGCTCTGCTCGAACTATCTTTGGTCTGGGAGTATGGAAAGTGCCCTTAAGCTCTGGAAGCTGGCCGGATGTTATATTCTGTGCAGGATATAATCCGTATAACTAAGGCTACTGCAGCAGCGATCATTCAAATGTTTATTGTTATGGTAAGTTTACTTAAAATACACTTTCTCTCTTCTACAGAAAAACCTAGTATATTTTTAAAGGAGCCATTGGTTTGAGTTTTATTATTATTATTATTTTTTTATTTAAGAATTTCATTACAAGTTGAATTCTTTCACTGAATGTGCATAGCCTTTTTCCTGTGTGCATACAGTTTTTCTTCTACCAACATATCTTAATCTATATAACAGTTATCCCCCTTTCAAAACAGTAAGTATGGATTTAACCATTCATTAAACAACAACCTTCTCTTTCCTCTTATTACTATAGTTACTAGTGCACTTTGGAAGATATTATGTTGTTGTCGTGACTTTCGGCTTTTCCCGGTTAGGGGTTGCCACAGCGGAACTCCGGTCCGCTAATGATTCGCAGTTGATTTTTACGTACCGAGTTGCCAGCCCTGATGCAAAACCATCAACGAAGGTATGCCCATTCACGCATGTCTCCACGCAGAAGACTCTCTAACTGAGAGTCGAACCGGACAGCGTCTTACTGTGAAGATATTATATATGTATTTATTAGTAACATATAGTTGCCATCTTGGTGCTAACATGGCTAATCTGACTGCAGAAGTGTCAGAGGCTTTATTTGCAAGTTTTACAGGACTGCGTGCTATTACCTATGATAGCCTCTTCATACAGTGTATCAGTTTGAGTTTACAAAAATTTACCAAATTAGAAAATACATATATGTATAGTTTTTGTTTATACTGTGAGATGTACATGTTATCAGCAGCTATGTTCACACTTGTAGTCACAGTACAGAACTTAATGAAGGGAGCTGAGAAGATGTAGCATTAAGTGGAAGTGAATGGCAGTGCCAAAACTTTTGGAGATACTGAAAGTTTAGGCAATAGGTGTGAGCATGTGTAGTTGAGTGTTCACAGTTTAGGGATAGAGTATGGGCTAGAGAGAGATTCTGTATTGTGCATGTATACTGCTGTGTGAGAAGTGTGTCTTTTTGTCTATTTTAGTGGTGCTATTAGAGAAGGAAGGTTTAGTATTACAATATGTAAGATCGGGATTAAGGCAGGGTTAGACTTAGGGTTAACAAATATAAGTAAATAAGTAAGGTGTTACAGGGAGGTGAAGTCCCCCACTCTTACTCATATGTGCTAACCCTAATCCTGTCCCTGCCCATACCCCTAAACCTACACATCTAAAATCCTTTTCCCTAACAGTACCACCATGCAGATGGACAGATTGTGTCTGCAATTTAGCAGTTATTTTTTTTTAAAAATCTGATCACAATAGGAGACTGATTTACTGATTTACTTTAAAATCAGTATAGTTTTGGCTAATATCCCAACCACATAGATATCTGTGTGTGTGTGTGTGTGTGTGTGTGTGTGTGTGTGTGTGTGTGTGTGTGTGTGTGTGTGTGTGTATGTGTATATATATATATATATATATATATATATATATATATATATATATCACATAACCATCTTGTTGGTGTTTAACACCACAACCCCACAGCTTTCTGTACCTCAGCCATTGTACTTAGCTTTATTACAGCATGGTGTATCTAGAGGTCTCTTTTTTATTGTCAAGTTGCACGATGTTGTCCCCTCCCAAAATGAATATGCTTTTACTATAGCCTGCATCCTAAATATATAATTGGAGATGCAACAGTTGCACTAAAAGTCTCATACTAGAATTGTAGTTGGACATCTAGTAATATAACTGGAATGTATCACTTAGAGAACACTTATCTTTGTTGCTAGCTCACTTTGCATTTTTTATGCTTACATAGTAATTCATTGTTTCCTTTACATATTTGAAGAATGGAAATTTTATATTGCTGAGGTGGCCCAGATATTGCCGGGCATTGTCTGAGCCTGTTGTATATGTGGTGCTTGTTATTTTAAGTATTATTATTCTGAAATATAGCAACATGCTTAAATGGCTTCTACTATGCACCTCTGATAGGCACTTGAAGGAAGATACGTAATTAATTTTGCATCTGTTTTTCTGGTGCTGGTGATGAAAGAACTAAAGTCAAAAGCAAAAGGTGCTGGCCAAAAAAAATCTTAAACATTTAAGATATGAACCTCTGTGATACCAAAGATAGATTTAAAATACACAGATTTGAACAAGGATATTTATAAAAGTTCCACAAAGGAAGTGAATAATGGTGGAATTCAGTAATGACCTTGGTGGTGTAATTAGTGCCACGGTAGTATGCAGTGCAGAGGCACTTTACAGCATGAGCTACCGTACTGAAATATATCATTGCTTGTCATCTAGTGTAGAAAACATTGTAACAAGACCATGTAATAGTAGAGCTTATTTTATGTCAGTGAAACTACAAAGAAGTCTTACATGCAGGATCACGTTCAGCACAGGACTGCATTGCTGTGCTGATCTGTTGTGTGAAACACAGATATAAGTAGCCTGATTCTGCTTCCAGTGAAATACCTTTAAAAATAAATGGTTTCCTTGGCAACACCTCCTTGAAGAGCCAAAAAAGCAAAGCGGAAAGCACAGCAACAAACACCAGTAACCAGAGAAATATTGTGAAGAAGCCAGTGAGCATAATTTAACTAGTGAAGTACCAAGCACTAAGCATAGTTAATTTGTTTTGACTTTTGGTTACACTGAAGATAATCTATGTGTGTATATTGGGTGACAACCTTTAATCTGCGCAGACCATATCTGCAGTTGAATTGACATTGTCAGTGAACAGTACTTTAGGCAAAACATACTTTGGAAGAAGAATGCATTTATTTTTGAAAGTGAACAAGTGGTATATGTAAAAGTAGGAGCTTCTCCTTCAGTCTTATATTTCAAGAACTCAGAAAAGACATGTTTTAGTGAATAGTATAATAGTTTATCTTGGAACATATATCAGATGGGTTTTTGTGATTATAGATTAGCACAGTACGCCAACCACTACTAGGAAGACTGTGGTGGTGGTGCTGCGGTAGCGTTGTCGCCTCACAGTTAGACGTTGCCTGTTCGATTCTCAGTTAGAGTGTCTTCTGTGTAGCAACATGCGTGAATGGACGTTCCTTCGTTGAAGGTTGTGCATTAGGCCCAGCAAGCCAGTACATAAAAATCTACTGCCAATCATTAGCAGACCGGAGTTCCGCTGTGGCGACCCCTAACCGGGAAAAGCCGAAAGACACAAACAAACAAACAAACAGTACACCAACCACTCTGTTGCTTTTGTTGTGGAAGTTTCTCCAGATACAGTACTTGAAGACCTTGCTGTAGCTGTGTAGTACTTCTTGGCAGAAACTGTCCAAAACAATGCTTTTCTAGTACTCCTTCATGTTTTATACATCATGTACGAGTTATGAAACATATTCAGTTAACTACTGATAGTAACCAGTGGGAATCCTATGTGTGTGTTCCAGTCACGGAAAAACAGAACTGACATTTATGACCAATTTTCCTGTCATTGTATCTTAGCAGACTTACTGAGTGATGCTATAGGTACTGATAGTTTGTGAAAGCGAGCATCATTTTGATTCACAGTAAATATGTCATACACATGGAATACAAACATCATGTCAAATACACAAGTAATAAGTAAAAAAAGGACAGACTGGCTTGCTTAATTTGCATGTAATCCACATTTACGGTACCCTGCCGTAATATGCTAAAAGAAATTTGCATTTACTTCAGGTTACTTTGAATTTCTGTGCTGTTTTAAAATTAACCATGCCTGGAATAGTATTTCTGCATTTTACTTTTAAGCCTTCCTTCTAGTATTAGTTTATATTTGCTTCTTTTTCTATATTTTATTTAGATGCCAGTTTAACAGATTTGTGCAGGGATGAGTGTAACACTAGGTTCATGTAAATTGCCTCAATATATGTGACAAACAGATGATGTAGATATCTCTGTATATACTGTTGCTTACATTGTTGCAAGTGTGGGGTCAGTGTGAATCTGTTTTTTGTTAATAATTTGTTGCATGGTGAGACCATGCAGATAATGTTATTTTAGGTGTCTTAACCTAAGGGTTTTGTTTATTAGACAAGTACAGGCCTTGGGACTCAGAATGTAGTTTACAGTTTATGTTTTTCTCTATTAGTCATGTGTTATATTGCTAGAAGATAGTGCACTGTAATGTTTTCATGAGTGGGAGCCACAACTTGAAATTAGTCAAAGAAATGTTGTCATGTAACTAAATTCAGTGGCTCAGAAGGTAGTGCACTCACATTTGATGCTGGAAGACCAAAATGCTGTGTATTCTGTTCCCAGCCCAGATGCTTGAATTACTTTAGTCTGGCAGCTCAGAGGATTAAGGCTATGTGCTATTAGCTTGCAACTTCCATGGGTACGGGGTTTGATTTCTCTAGACTTCATTTGGATTCTGTGTGACCAGACAATGCACTGGGGCAGTTGGGAATTTTGGGTAGGTTCCTCAATGGTTGTTTGGACTGCATGCTTAGTAACTAGTTATGAGCCTATAAATATTTTTAACAACATTTAATTGAAAAATTTTCTCGTAAACTTCAGGGATAAAAATATGAAATAACGTACAACAAATATAACAATTAAAAGCTGTTGGAAAGAAAACATTGAATAAAAACAAACTATATAGAATATCTGCAGATTTTACATTAAAACAGTCCTGGATGTAATTGTATCATATAGGAGATTGCTTAAAACACTCTCAAAAAGACAGTTAATGTACTTAAGTGTAAGAATAAAAGTAGAAGGAAGTATATATGAGCAATGATGAATACAGACAAAAAATACAGAGCAAACTAAAATGTTTAAAATAGGGTTCCATGCCTCCAAAAAGATATGCAATTTGAAATTCATGAAAATGAATTGCTTTGAAGGATTTATTGTGTTTAATAGCTAAGTCAGATAATTCAGACCAATTAACAGTTTGTAAAGAGTACCATTTTTTTAGTTATACAAAATTTTGTCATGGTAAATAAAATGATAAATGCTCTCAACAGGATAGATTTAATTTTTGTGGTGATAAGTCTAAAATAGCAAATTGCCATAATTGCCATGTAATTGGTCCCATATGTGAGTAGTGGGAATGGATTTTTTGCTGGGCTTTGTTCCATATTTTTTGTAGGTAAATTCCAAAATATATGTAGAATAAGAGTTTTGGAGACCACAAGCAGTACAGTTGTTGGGGAAATACTTATTGTAAAGTGATTTCTTAATGGGAGTGATGTAAGCATTATTTATTAACATAATCTGCATATAGTAACATTTTTGAAAGGGGTAATTGATGTTGAGTATAATTAATAAGTTATTTATGCCATTATCTTTAACTGCTGGTTCAAGTTTTTGCAAGAAACAAAAAGTATGAGTGATTTCAGTTTTGCTTTTAAAATTCTTTGCATGTTAAGAATAATGATTTTGGAGGTGAGTGCTTTGGTAAATTGTGTCTTATCTGGCTGTGTGTGACCTATGTCATAGGATGGTTTAAGTGCTTTGGTGATTATATTAAGAGTTGAACAGTAGCTTTTAGGACCTTGAAGAGATTCATATATATGAGACTGTGAAGTGGAATTTAATGACACTATATCCCAAATAGTGCACATTTTTAACAAAGGAAAGGGATTAAGGTTAATTATATTGTTTAATAAATTACTAGGATTGTTATATGTAGGCTGGAAGAGGTTATCAAACTGGTCTAGGTATAAACTTTTTATTAATTGTTGAAAATTATCCATGTATTGCTTTGATTTGTTTCTATTTTTATTTTTTCATACTACTTGATTTTAAAAATGTTATAGAAAGAGGATTTAGCTGAAATTTTTAATGCATCTGGATCAGATATGTATCCATGCTGGTCCCCTTGTAGAACTGCTGAGAGTGAAATTAGTAGACTTATAGAGTCAATATGCTATAATGATTAAAATGTAAATCAAAATGTAATTTCAAACCTCCATGGTCTTCAGGATGAATTAGTTTATTATAATCAATTCTTATTGATTTTGGGATTTTCTCAAAACAGAACCACTGGCCATAGCCCTGGAAGAAGTATCAAGAGAGTCATATACACACTGCAAGCAATAAGTACTGATCTGTGCAATGGAAGAAACAAAGTTAGTGAAAGCAGATTTTTCCTCACAAGAAGAAACTGCTGCTAAAACATTCCTCATACTTTAGTTACAATTTGTTAGAAACTTTAACTTATGAGATTGACAATGGAAAATTTTGAAAATCAAAGTTAGAGGTATACATTTTTTTCCCATGGCTATCAATAATTTTCCCATCCTTATCAGAGATAGTAGGACTGGAATTAAGTGCTTAGCAGCAGTGGGATCAACTAAAGCTATAGCTGCTGGGTCAGGTTTGGAAATTGTATGTAAAATTTATTTAAAAGAGTGGGGAACTTTTTAAATTCTGTTTTTTTTTCAGGGGCAGATGGCTAGCTAACAGGAAAATTGCAGGCAGTAACACATACATCCTCTAAAGCAGACAGAACTTGAGGAATGGGTGAAGTTTCTGGAAACTCCTAAAACAACTTGTATTTTTCTGAGAGACTGAGAAACCACAGTATTCTCCAACTGAAAACAATGGGACATTCTAGAAATAGTTTCAGAGAAAGATAATCTCTAACTGTGGGTGGGGGTGGTTCAGAAACTGAGTTCCCTCTTAGTGTAGATTAGAAATCTGAGAAAAAACATATATTTATCCCTGCATCTTCATTCAGAATTTGAATCTCTTCAGGAAAACAGTAATCCCTCTTTCTTTTATCAAAAAATACTTTACAAGAAGGATCATTAGCCTGAATTAAATTCTGAGCCAGACCCAGTAAACTAATCCTGTCCAAAGAAAATTGAGGAGGAGTAGATACCTGCTTGGTTTTCTGTTTTTTTTTTTTTTTTTGGCAGTTAAAAATAGGGCCAACTGTGGTATTAATGGGAGCAGCAGCTTGCTCAGTGATAGACACATCACTCTGACACAACAGTGAAAACTTTTCTGTTCCCCTCCCAGGACCAACAAGAATGTCTCTCCCTTGCCACTGAGGGGACCCCAACACCCGCAGCAGATGTGGCTAACCCCAAGTCAATAGCGATTCTAGGTGCTACACTCTAGTGATCTAGGGTAAAAGATGAGTGAAAAAAAAATAAAACTCAGCAGGGTGAATAAACAGCTCGAGAGTTATGAAATACACCCCAGAGACACTGGCGGCTTGGCACATAAACTTTTATAAACTCAAATAAACAAACAGTCTTAACAGTGTAATAGATGAGTGGTCTGAGTTACAGCAAATGGCCACAGCAGAGTCACCCACTTGTGGTTGAGGCAAATTGGCAGTAGGAATTGCCAGTAAACAATACCAATCCACAAAATTTAATTTTTGACAGAAAAACACAGTAAAAATCAATGTAAAACACTATGCCAGCCCCACAAAAGTAAAACAAACAGTTTCTTCACAGAGAAAATGGCTTTAGTTACTTTACACCCTTTTGAACTGACAGAAAAAAATGAGCACTCCATTTAAAAGTGCATTACAGTCTTGAGACAATCCGTTTAAACACAACCTTCTAGATTTAAAGTAACATCTGATGTCATTATTCATTTATCCCTGACATGTGGGTCTGGTCACTAATATCGGAACTGACTTGGCCATTGCTACAGCTCACAAGAACCAAAAACTCTCGAACTTAAATCCTACCCAGAATGCTCCTCTCCAAATTACCTCAGATCTTGTTTGCCACTTTCCTGTGACAGACATGTCGCCAACTAGCCCTTGAGCTAAGTGTTATTTTATTCCTTTTCTATTTCTAAACTCTGTCTTGATATAAACATTTTTCTTCAATAGTTTTCATGTTATTGCAATTTCTCTTTATGCTACCCTATTTTTGATAGCTCTCTTCCGCTCCTCTCCATTTTTTCCTTTTACACTTTGGTGTATTCTTTTCTACTATTGTTGGTAGATTTGTGTACCTTCGGGTACGCTGTTCCACCATTATTGGTAGTTTTTATCCTTCCCTCTTTCTACTATCTTTAAAAAAAAATTTTCTCTTGTATACTTTGGTGTATTCTTAACTACCATTTCTGGTAGCCTCTGTACCTTTGGGTACTGTTTTCTACCATAGTTGGCAGTCCCTTTCTTTCCCCCTTTTTCTCCTATCTCTGCTTGTTGATTTTGGTTTTGCTTATAGTGTGTGTGTGTGTGTGTGTGTGTGTGTGTGTGTGTGTATGAGTGTGAGATTCTTGTTGTGTGAATCATGGCTGATAAAGGCAAAGTCAACTCTGGATTTAAGAAATTTCTTGAGTGTGGCCGTAAATGGCCCAATTCTGATGGGCACTCTCTTTGTGTTTATGCCTGGGCCAGGTGCATTTACAGGAAGACTGTTCCATCTGTCACGGTCTCAGTCTCTGGGTCCTGGTAGAAAGGAAGAACAAACTGTTATTAAAGGGAATGATAAAATCTGCCTTTGAGAAGGCCATCTCTGGTCATGATACTAAAAGTAAAATCGATATTTCTTCTCCATTCTCGTCTTCCTCCTCTTCAAAAACTGACAAACCTAGAAAAAGAAGGCGATTGGTGCCAGCTTCTCCTTCAGCTCACACGACCAAAAGAATTAAAACTTCAGATGTTATGTGATCCTATCTCGCCTACATTCTGACTGATGGGTTCGGAGCCGATCCCTCGGCTCCGACTCGGCACGCTTATGCCAAAGAGCGAAGTCTCTTATTGGCTGAGCTTACTATATCCCAGGATGCACCACTACCAGTCCCCCAGATCTCGTTTGCCGCTAACAAGCGAAGACGTGGTCTCGAGCTGGCTGAGCTAAGTAGTGGGTTATTTTCACTAACTTTCTGTCAGAAATTTGCTAATTTCTAAACAAAAAGCTGTTTTAACGGCTACTCTGTTGTTGTGTGTGTGTTTGACAATTTTTCTGTGGAAAATTTGTGTGTGATTGATACTTGTTCTGGTTACAGGCTCCCTCGGTCTATAGGGCCTTCCTACTGGTTAATTCCCTTTTAAAACAACCTTAGGGTTTACTTATTCTTTGTTTCCTTATACGGTTGTTGACTGTTGTTCAATTTGTTTTTTTTGTGAACGGCAAGTTAATCTTGACTTAAAATAAGTTTGTCAGTGAGAAGTACTTATTTTTTGCTTATAATGTCTCAAGCACCTAGGCCTTCGGGCTTTAAAAAGTGCACTAAATGTAACTTTAAGATGTCTATCACGGATGACCATTCTCTGTGTGTATATTGTTTGGGCGCCAAACATTTGCAGGAGTCCTGCAGCGTGTGTCACGCTTTTTCCTCGAGGGTCCTCCAAGAGAGGAAAAATAAGCTGATATTAAAAGGCCTTATAAAACCCTCCTTTGAAGAAGCTTTAGCATCCTCTCCTTCTCCTGCTAAAAAGAAAAGGGCGTCGGCTCCGACCAGTCCGTCGGATCCGACCGCCAAAAGACATAGGCAGGCTTCTCCTTCGGCTCCAAGGACTTCGGAGCCGAGGGCGGAACGGTCTGCCTCGATGCCACCAGTTTCGACTCCTCTGGCTTCGGAGCCGATGGCTGGGGCATCGAGAGGCGGGTCATCTTCGTCGGCTCCACTGGTCTCGGAGCCGATGAAGGTTGTCCGCTCAGACACTTCCTCCTCGGCGCCTAAGTCCTCCTCGGCACCGATGGAAACTAGTTTGGGTATTCCTTCTGCGCCGATAGTCATCGAGTCGCCTCGGAGCCGGTCCCCTAGCCCCTTGGGGCCGTTGGAGAGGCCATCTCGAACCCGTTCAGTATCCTCTAGATCATCGAGGATGTCAGATTCGGACATAGACAGGGTGCTCCAAAGACTGTTCCAGTCCCCAGTCTTTCAAAAATTTGTTTCGGCTCCGACCCAGTTGGCTTCGGAGCCGACAGCCCATGCCCATGTCATTGCCATTCCTCCTCCGACCACTTCGGCTACGTCGGAGCAGATGCTGTTGGAGCCGGTGGAGGTCTTAGGGTCGGCTCCGACCCTTACTCCAACCCCGGCCTTCGGGTCCGAGTTTGGCACACGGACTTCTTCGGCTGGACCCGGGGGTGACGTTTCGGGACCTATGCTGTCGGACCCGAGCCTCCCTCTCGGTGCTTCGGCTGCGGGACTTCCGTCTGCTATCATGGCTCCGGGGACCGGACACTCCCAGGATTCTGGGGGTCCGGCTTTCAGAGCTATGAGGAGTGCCTTGGCCAAGTCTTCTTGACCATCTCTCCGGCTTTACCGGCACCTTCCCTGGGCGTGGAGACTGGGTCTTTGGCAGTTCCCCTGTCCTTAGGCAGCGGAGCCTCGGGGCCTGAGGTCACCCCCACTGGGGGTTCCCCTCCTCCTGAGGGTTCTGAGTTGTCTTCAGAGGAGCCCCCAAGGAAGAGATCGTGCAAGAGGAAGCACGTGGACTCCCCCGAGTCTCTTACATCGGACACTGATCTTGATGATGCAGAGGGGTCCCCAAAGTCGTCCTCGGATGATGTCTCATTTGCAGACATTTTAGAGATCCTCAAACAACGAGGCGGCTGGATATCCAAACCCCCCTCTGCTGATGAGTCAGTGCTTCTCAAGGCCTTTGGGGCTCAGCCCTCCGCCTCCTGGGTGTCTCCGCCTTCGACGAGCTCCTGGATTTGGTTTGTCGGAGGGCGTGGGAACATCCAGATACCGTGGAACCAGTGCCTTCTCGTCCTAACAAATTTTTGTCTGCCCCACCCGAGAAGGAGTTCCTGACTAAAGGCGTGGCTGTAGATGCCATGGTGGTGGCATCTGCTACACAACAGGATGTGGCAGAGGCTTCAACGTCCGTCCATCCTCCTAATAATGAGTCTAGGAGCATGGACCGGTACGGGAAGTGCACCCTGACTTCAGCGGCCTTTACACTAAGGTCCCTGAATTATTTGGCACATTTTACCAGGCTACAGAGGGATCTGGTCAAGGAGCTGTCAGATTCCCTCTCAGGTAACCTACCTGAGCAGCTAGCCCAGTCGGTTAGCTCTCAGTTGGCTATCCTTACCTCGATTTCTAACTCGTCCATGAGGCTCATTTCATATGCGGCTGAAGGGGCGGGTAGAGCGGCAGGCACAGGCTTGGCTCTACGGAGACAAGCCTGGCTCCGTTTGTGTCATTTTGCGGAGGCCTTCAAGTCTTCCTTCACGACGCTCCCTTTGATGGGTCCTCTTTGTTTGGACCTAAGGTTAAAGACACTCTTACCCGCTGTGAGCAAGAGGGAAAAACTTTATCTGCCGTAGGTGCACGTTATTCCACTCCCTTTCGGCCTTATCCCAAGGCTAAAGGAGGAGGGAAGATGTGGTTCCGCAAATCACGTAAGTTTTTTCCTCAACAGCAGGAAGATTCCCCTTCCAGAGGCAGAGGACGGGGAAATTTTTCTGGGAGACGCCGTCCCAGGGGGCGGCAGAGGGCCCCGCAATTCTGGAGACCGCGAGTCCTTTCGTGGCTCTTCATGAGGGATTGCCCGGCTGTGCTGCTCCGGAGCCAGTCGGGTGCCATTTTGCCAAGCATCTAAAAGCCTGGGAATCTATCACTCAGGACAGATGGGTGCTTCGGATTATTGCCGGAGGTTACACCATTCCCTTCACACACTCACCCCCACCGTCCAAAAAGATCCCGGACCCACCACCCAGTCAAAGGGAAATTGCAGCCGCAGAAGCGTCAAAGCTGCTAGAAAAAGGAGTCATCCAACCGGTCCCCACAGACCAGATCGGATCCGGAAATTACTCAAGGTTCTTTTTAGTGCCAAAAAAGACAGGGGACCTGAGACCAATATTGGATCTCAGCAGATTAAACCAATCCATCATGAAATCCAAATTCCGAATGGTCACGTTACAATCCATTCTCCCATTGTTGGAGAAGGATGTTTGGATGTGCTCCATAGATCTCAAGGACGCCTATTATCACATACCGATACATCGGGCGTCCAGGAAGTATCTGTGCTTCAGCCTGGGAGACAGTCATTTCCAATTTTGTGCACTGCCCTTTGGTCTCACCACAGCCCCCAGGGTGTTCACCAAGTGTTTGGCAGTAGTGACTGCTCACCTGAGGAGTCTTGGATTCCAAGTGTTTCCCTATCTGGACGACTGGCTCCTGACTGCCACCACCAGGCATCTACTAATGGACAACCTCAAAGCCACCATTTCCCTGGGTGCTACCCTGGGAATTACATTCAATTGGTCAAAGTCTGTCTTGCTGCCCTCTCAGCGCATAAGGTTCATAGGAACAGAGATAGACTCAAAATTGATGCGTGTCTTTCTTCCTACCGAAAGGATTCATACTTTACAAGGTCAAGTTCAAGCCCTGCTTTCAAGATCCAAAGCCCCAGCCAGGATGGTCCTGCAACTTTTAGGTTTGATGTCTGCCACGGTTCTCCTAGTTCCTCTGGCAAGATTGCACATGAGGATTCTTCAGTGGCTGTTATCGACTCAATGGTCCTTTCAGAATCTCCCCCTCAATCACCCCATTATGATTACAGAAACGTGCAAACGGGACCTCCGCTGGTGGCTTCAGCCGTCCAATCTGAATCAGGGAAGACCTTTTGTTATCCCCCCTCCGGTGGCCACCCCGACGACGGATGCCTCCCAGACAGGGTGGGGGGGGCATTGTCTGGGCAGGTTAGTTCAGGGTTCCTGGCTTCCAGACGAAACCCTTCTCCACATCAATGTATTGGAAATGAGGGCTGTACTTCTGTCCCTACAGGCCCTCCACAAGTTTCTCCCTCAAGGCATTATCGCTATCCACACAGACAACATGTCGGTGGTCTGGTATCTAAACAAACAAGGAGGGACCAGATCTTACCCCCTTTGCAGAGAGGCCATGAGGGTGTGGGAATGGGCTGTAGCTACCAACCGTTTCTTGGTAGCGACCCACATTCCAGGGAAATCCAATATATTGGCAGACAGATTAAGCAGGACAATTCTCTCTCCTCACGAGTGGTCCCTGAACGAAACAGTAGCAGCTCAGGTTTTCAGAAGATGGGGGACACCGTGCTGCGACCTGTTTGCAACACCACAAAACACAAAGTGCAAAAGGTTCTTCTCCTTGACTCCACATCAGGGGGAGGCAGCTATGGATGCTCTAGCACAACCTTGGCCAACAGGGCTACTTTATGCTTTTCCTCCGGTTCCACTTCTCCCCAAAGTCATTCAGAAAGCTTCTCAATTGGAGTCCACAATGATACTAATTGCTCCACACTGGCCTCGTCAGGTATGGTTTCCCTACCTGAAGAAACATGCTGTGGACGATCCTTGGTTTTTGGATCTAACTCCGGATCTGTTAATTCATCAGTCGGGACGACAACACCAGTCCCTTCGCACTTTGAAGTTGACAGCTTGGCTCCTCCACTTCCGACCTTAGTCAGAAATCACACCTTAGACCCGGAAGTTATTCACATTTTATCTTCGGCCCACAAACCCACCACTAAGAAATTGTACCTCAGTAAGTGGAAGAGGTTTGTTATCTGGGCTCAACTTAGGGGCTTAGACCCTATCACTGCCCCGATTCCAGAGGTTTTGAAATTTTTAGCATCCTTGTTTAATCAAGGATCTTCAGTCTCTACTATTAAAGTCCAACTGGCAGCTATCTCTAAGTTTCACGAATCCATGGATCCACCGTTGATGAGCAGCAGATTATGCAAAACTTTCATTAAAGGTGCGGGGCTGTTAAGACCCCCAGTTTTTCATCCTGCGCCTCCGTGGGATCTTGATTTGGTACTTCGTGCCTTAACATCTTCCCCCTTCGAACCGGCTGCTACATGTGAGTTAAAATATCTGTCTTGGAAAACTGCCTTCTTAGTTGCAATTACCTCTGCAAGAAGAGTTTCAGAGATTCAAGCCCTATCTATCAAACCACCGTACTTGATTTTTCACAAGGATAGAGTATCACTTAGGCCTAACCCATCTTTTGTCCCAAAGGTTTGTTCTAATCTCTGTCTCCAACAATCTCTAGAACTACCAGTTTTCTTTCCAAAATTCTCTAACGAAGCGGAGTACACTCTCCATAAATTGGATGTTCACAGGCAATTGCGCTTCTATCTAGACAGGACGCAGCAAATTCGTAAATCAGACCAGTTGTTTGTGTCCTTTTCAGACAATAATTTGGGTAAAACCATCACTAAAGCTACTATCTGCAAATGGATTAGAGATTGCATAACTCAGGCTTATTCCTCTTCAAATAAGCAACTTACAACATCTATCAAAGCTCACTCTACCAGAGCTATGGCTACTTCTATTGCCTTTCATTCCAAGCTCGCTATTTCTGAAATTTGTGCTGCGGCTACTTGGTCCAACCCGCACACTTTCATTTCCCACTATAAATTGGATGTGGCATCTAAAGGGCGAGCATCATTTGGTTCCACGGTACTCAGGAGTGTTTTCCAGTGAGCCACCCAGGATTCAGGTGCTAGGGACGCTGTCCCATCAGTCAGAATGTAGGCGAGATAGGATCACATAACATCTTTTAGTTATGTACTCACCATAACTTCAGATGTTTGCGATCCATCTCGCCTACATTCCTAATACCCACCCTCCTTCCCCCTGCCTTGGAGATCAGAAGAGATTGAACGGTTTTGAGTTCTACTGTTTTATCTTGTTTCATCTGACGATGTTATATAAGCAGTGCGTGCATGTGTGCATGTATGCGGACAAACTAGATCTGGGGGACTGGTAGTGGTGCATCCTGGGATATAGTAAGCTCAGCCAATAAGAGACTTCGCTCTTTGGCATAAGCGTGCCGAGTCGGAGCCGAGGGATCGGCTCCGAACCCATCAGTCAGAATGTAGGCAAGATGGATCCCAAACATCTGAAGTTATGGTGAGTACATAACTAAAAGTTCCTTCTTCCAGTGTGGAACTGGGAGTAACCTTAAAGGACACTTCGGCACTGACCTTGGTACCGAAAGTTTCCAAAGACCAGGCCACGGTGCAGATAGTCTCTGTGCTGTCTCTCGCTCCAAAACCAATGGCTTCAGTGCCAAAAGAAAATAATGAGTTATCATTTATTGATTGTCCTAGGACCAGATATTCTCTATCTGTAGATCCTTTTTCAGGTCAGTTACCTAGTCCCTTTTTGGAACGACCAAAATCACCTTCTACCCAGTCAATTCATTCCACCAAGAGTCTAACAGAATTGGATGTGTTGAGATTGGTGGATCAGCTTCTTATGGCAACTGGAATTTCAGTTATGTCCATGGTTTCAGTCCTTTCCAGTGCTGGAACCCATCCTTCTTTGACTCCAACCACTCTTCCTCCTCCAACCTTCTCTGAGGCCTTGGAGATCCCGGCTCCAAGTTTCCCGGTGCCAGCTGTTTCAGTCCAAGCCAGAAGTCCATCTCCGGTGCCAGTTCCTACACTAAGTTCTTCAGCTGTTTTGGATCTGGAGACTTTCTGGGGTCATGGCTAAGCTGTCCGTTCCAGGGGGGCACAGCTCAACTCCATTTTTTTTCGGGGCCATCACTGCATCTTAGGGCTTCGACACGCATTAGTTTGACCCCAGCTTTGGCTTCGAGACCAGTTTCCTCAGAGCCAGGGGGCATGGGTCTGAGGTAGTCTTTGTTGGTTCCAGGGTCCCTTCCCTCTTCGGGGGGACAAGCCTTTCACTCCATGGAGAGGGCTCTGTCCACCATGGGCATTCAGTTGTCTCCATCCCTATCGGAGCAGTTTCCTGGTCCTTTCCTCATCCAGAGTCTCAGCCAGTTTCAACACCTGGACAGTGAGCATCGAAACTGCAAGGGTCACCTATACAGGTCTTGTTCTCTTCTGACACCCGCCCAGATCATCTCACTGGTGAGGTTCATCAGAAGAGGAAGTGTAAAAGGAAACACCTAGATTCTCCAGAGGAATCCATCACAGAGGACACTGATTACAATGAAGGGGAGGGTTCCCCATGGTCATCCCCGGAAGACGTCTTCTTTCGAAACTTCCTTGAGATTCTTAAGCGGAGGGGTGTCTGGACATCCCAAAAGCCCTCTTTGGAGGAATCAGTGTACCTGCAGGCTTTCGGCATTCAGCCATCTACCTCTTGGGTAACTCCATCTGATGATGAGCTCATCAGGTTGATCTCACAGCAGGCATAGAAAGCCCATGACACCATTGAACGCATCCTCAGGAGACCAGACAAAATTCTAACTGCACCCAAGGATCATTAGTTTTGGGCAAAGGAATTACCGGTAGATGCCATGGTGGTAGCAGCGGCCACAAAAAAGGAAATGGCAGAGGAAAGTTCCACTATCCATCCTCCTAATAGAGAGTCTTGGACGATGGATAGGTTTGGCAAGCAGATTTATTCTTCATCAATCTTTGCATTATGGTCTTTGCACTTTATGCACGCTTCACCAGACTTTAAATGGATCTGATTAAAGAGTTATCAGATACCCTGGCAGGAGTCATATCTGGCAAAGCCCAAGATAAGGTTGCTTCTCAGTTGGCCACCGTAGAGTCCATTTCAATTTCGTCCACGAGGCTCATAGCAAATGCAGCCAAAGGGACGTCTAGAGCAGCAGGATCAGTTGTTGCCATAAGGAGACATGCCTGGATGCACTTGGGTGAATTTGTGGAGCCATTCATGTCTTCATTCATTAATGCCATCTTTGATGATCTTCCCTTTTTGGCCATAAAGCTCAAGAAACTTTGTCTAGGTGTGAAAAGGATGGAAAGATCCTTTCTGCAGTAGGTATATGTTTTTCTACTCCTCGATGGTCCTATTCTGGGAACCAGCAGAGCGGGAAAATGTGGTTCAGAAAGTCCAAGGGCCTTTCCAGGACACATGTGGCAGTGGCTTCCCCAGGGGCAAGGGGGGAGCTTTAATGGAAGATGCTGTCCATGTGGCAGAGGTAGCTCGCAAAGTCAGGGTTCCTGGGATACTTTTTCTGGTAAACCCTACCAGTGTCCTGAAAGGAGGCCTGATTGCCTTCCTCAGGAAGCAGTCGGGGGGCGGCATTTATTCCTGCAGCAACACTCCTGGCTTCAGATAACTTTGGATGTTTGGGTGCAGAGGATCAGAACCAGAGGCTACACCATACCCTTCCTTCTACCCCCACACAATTGCAAGAAAATCCTTGATGTTCCACCCAGTCAGAGGGAACCAGCAGTATTAGAAATCCAAAAACTGCTAAAAAAAATCATCCAAGCGGTCCCGCCAGACTAGATAGAATCCGGGATTTACTCAAGATTCTTTTAGTGCCAAAAAAAGATAGGGGACTGCAGA
This sequence comes from Protopterus annectens, assembly GCF_019279795.1. NCBI lineage: Eukaryota > Metazoa > Chordata > Ceratodontiformes > Protopteridae > Protopterus > Protopterus annectens. The sequence continues at coordinate 889,841,887 of NC_056741.1, read as the reverse complement.
CCAGTTTTGAAAGTGTTTTGAAAAAATCTGTTCAACAGACAAAATTCTGGATGGTCACAGCTTATTCTGTTCTCTCATTTCTAGGGAATGACGATTGGATGTGCTCGATAGATCTCCAGGATGTGTATTACCACATAAAAATTGACAAGCAGTCCGGGAGATTAATCTGCTTCTGGCTGGGAGGTAGTCATTATCATTTCAAAGCGCTGCCCGTTGGTCTCAACAGCCCCAAGATTGTTCATCAAATGCATGGCAGTACTAGCAGCTCACTTGAAACTTTACGGATTCTGGGTGTTTCCGTACTTAGAAGACTGGCTCATTACCGCTCCCACCAGGCATCTTCTAGAACAAGTAAGAGACTACATTCTCCAGACCTGCACCAACCTGGGAATTACCGTAAGTTACAAAAAGTCATAACTGACTCCTACACAAACTTTAGAGTTCATAAGGGAGGTTCTAAATATCAATGATTGCATAGCCTCCCTACCTTATCTAAGATTGCAAAAGATCAAGGCCCAAGTGCAAAAAATTGTCAGAAGCAAGAGAGTAGCTGTATGACTAGTCTTACAAGCCTTATGTTCGACGGCAGTGGTCATATCTTTAGTTCCCCCTGACAAGATTTCACATGAGATTTCTACAGTGGTTTCTAGCATCTCAGTGGTCCATACTGTATCAACCAATGTGAGATCAGATTTTGATCACCAACCATTGCAAGAAAAACCTGGTGGATTCATTCAGAGGATATTCTCTTGGGCTGCCCCTTTGTCATGTGCCAACCCCAAGCCACAGTGACCACGGAAGCCTCCCAGATGGGGTGGGGGGGCATTATCTGGGCAAGACTGTCTAAGGCACTTGGTTCTCTTTGGAGGCCAACTTGCATATCAATGCTCTAGAACTGAGGACAATGCTTTTAGCATTGCAGGCCTTTCAAACTGCTCTCCTCACTGGAATGATTGTGATTCAAACAGACAATATGTCAGTAGTTTGGTACATCAACAAGCAGGGAAAAACCAAGTTTTACCCCCTTTGTCAAGAAGCTGTCAGAGTTTCTAGCATCTCAGATAATCCTCTGGGTGATCGCTTCCAACTGCTTTCTAATAGCAATGCATATTCCAGGGAGTTACATTGTGAAAGCAGGCAACTTGAGCAGATGCCTTCTTCTGCCTCATGAATGGTCTCTCAGTCCCAAAGTAGCGGAAACATTTTTCATCGCTAGGGCCAGTCTTACTGTGACCTGTTTGCATTGCCCCTGAACAACAAGTACAGCAGCTGCTTCTCCCTGATCCACCCTCTGGGGGAGTCCCCAAGAGATGATCTCCTGCACAATTGGCCCTCCAGACTTTTATACACCTTTCCCTCCAATTCCTTTAATTAAAAAAATTCTAAAGAAAGTAATCAGTTTGAAGAGCAAGATTATCCTCATTGTTCCCTTCTGGCCTTGACAGATTTAGTTCCCCTTTCTTTTTCCTTATCTGATTCAGCGGCCATGGACTCTGGACCCAGATCCAGATCGCTTGTCCCATCCAGCGGGATTAGCTCACCCAAACCTTCAAAACGTCAAGCTCATGGCTTGACTTCTCCAGATCCATTGATTGCCAGTCATAATAAACTTTGTTCCCCAGTTCATAGGATTCTTTTAGCCTCCCATAAGCCTTCCACTGGAAAACTCTACAATAGTAAATGGAAGAGATTTTCTTTCTGGGCTCGTGTTAATGACAATGACTCCTTCTCCGCTGTTGTCGATAAAGTCTTAGAATTTTTAGCTTTGCTCTTTGAAGCAGGGGCCTCTTCCTCTACTATCAGGGTTCAACAAGCTACTATTTCAAATTTTTATAATAGATTTAAAAAATATTCCTTAATTTCTCATAAACTTTGCAAAGCGTTCTTAAAAGTGACCCTGATGTTAAAACCATATAAGGATCCAGCTGCACCTTGGGATCTAAACTTCGTGTTACAGACAATAGTGTATTCCCTTTTTGAGCCTACTACAGACTACGACTTGAAATTCTTATCTGGAAAACTATTTTTCTGGTAGCAATTACTTCTACCAGAAAGATTTCAGAAATTCAAGCTTTAGCTTGCAAACCACCATATTTGATTTTCACAAAGACAGGGTTTTCTTAAGAACAAACCTTTCCTTTTTACCAAAAGTGGTGTCAGAAATGAATATCAATCAGACAATCAGTTTACCAGTGTTCTTTCCCAATTTCTCAAACAAAGGCGAATACTGGTTGGATTTACTAGATGTACATAGACAATTGCACTTCTATCTTCATAGAAAAAAAGACATAAGGAAATATGACCGTTTGTTTCATTTTCAAGTACTTGATTAGCTAAGCCAGTCTTCAAGGTTGCCTTATCTAGATGGCCAAAGGACTGTATATCCTTCATATACAACAAGAGGAAAGTTGAATTATCTGGGTCTGGTAGGGCACACTCTACTAGAACCATAGGTATTTCAGCAGTTTTTCATGCTGAGGCTTTTATGGATGAAAGTTGTGCAGTAGCGACAGGGCCTACCCCACATACCTTTGGTACTCATTACAAATTGGATTTGGTCTCTAGGGGAAGAGTGTCATTTGGTTATTTGGTGCTCAGGAATATCCTTCCATGAGTCCTCCCAAGATATAAGGTTGCTGGGGACTCTGTCCCATATATCAAGGATAAATGAAACTTGACAGCATCAGATAAATAAGTTATGTACTTACCATAACATTCCATCTGTGTTGTCCATCTTCATTTATCCTTGACTCCCCACTTTCCACCCCCTTGCCATTCAGGTCTTTTGGTGGAACAAATTATGGTCCTGGTTATACATTTTTTCTTACCTGACACCAGATATTGTCTCTATAAAGGCATTATTAGGATTATACCTTCTGTCATTTTCTATCTGCAAACTCAATCTGAGGTAATTTGGAGAGGGCATTATGTGTAGGACTTAAGCTCAAGAGTTTTTAGTTCTCGCGGGCTGTAGTAATGGTCGAGTCCGTTCCGATATTCGGAACTGAACCCATGTGTCAAAGATAAATGAATATGGAAAACACAGATGGAATGTTATGGTAAGTACATAACTTCTTTTTTCCTGAAGAGAAAAGTAATAAAATGTCAACAAAGTTAAGAAAATTTAAGTTTTTTCCCCCAAAGGGAACTTATCTGCCCAGGAAAGGAAACAAGCCAGCCATCAATCCTCGAAAGACTCAGAGAAGCGTACTCTTTAGTGGCAGTAAAGCTCTGAAGCGCTTTGCACCCAAACTTTCTTTTAGGTAGCTCAGCTTGAGCTGTCTGACAGTTTGGGCACATAGAAGGTGCCCTGAAGATTTGGAAGATGGCTAGCTGTTATATCCTTGGAAAGATATAACCCATATAGCTAAGAGTTCTGCAGCAGTGATCAATATGATGAGCATTTCCTGTAACATGGGTGCTTAATTTGCACTGCTTGTTCACCAGTTGTTAAGATGGATTGATGAACCAGTTCAGCAATGCTAAGGAAGAAGGTGTAGGTCTTACACTGTGTAAATTAAGATATGTAGGTTATTCCTCCTATATAACTAATTTCACCAGAAATCTTTCTTCATACTAAATACTGTAGATGTACATGACAGTCTGTGTACCACTGAATAATGATTTTTATGATTACCAAAAGCCCTACCTCTTCATTCTCAGAGACAGATTTTAGTATAGTAATTCTCAAAGTAAGTTTTTATGGCATAAATGACACACACAGTTTTTTTCTAATATGTTTTACTGGGGCTTTATGAATTAGGTTCACAAGTTAATAATAAGCTAACTACCCTGACAGGCCATTGTCACCCTAGCTAATAACCTGAGGTTAGAATCAAACTTTGTACCTTGTGTCTAGGAGGTAAATTTCTTAACCATTATGCCAAACCCACCCCTGATTTGATTTGAGTTTGATTTAGAAATTTCTACTAGTTAGCTCAATACATGCTGCTGCATACAGATTTCTCTTTAGTATATTTTAGCTACATTGTTACACTGTGTCATTTCCTGCTTACTAGATCGATAGCCAGAACATTCCTATTGAGACTATTTGTTAGTTCTGTGCTACTGCTTCCTATGTACTGTGTTATGTTGTTGTATAGTTTTTAAGCAGGGATTATCAACTATTTATTCTAGATGTCACTTGTTAACTTGATTGTTCCTTGTCCCTGAAATTGAATTGTACCATGCTTCTTTTGTGTTTTGTTGTTGTGCTTTGTATAATAACTTTATGTACTTTTCTGTGATTTTGTTGTGGGTTATGTCATTTTTTTTTTTATCAGTTCCCTTTTCTGAATAACAAACAATAAATAGAAACATAAATATATTGTATTCTATAATTATTTTTTAACAGCATTATAATAATTTATACATTAAAACTACTGAACTGGTGACAGTGTAGTACAGTAGTTAGGGACTATGCCTGTTATCTGTTGATGCTCAAGTTCAGTTCCCAGGTAGGGAATCTTGTCTGTATAATCTGCATGTCTTCTGTGTGTCTGCATGGGTACATTGTCAATCATGTAAGTTGTTCATGAGGTGCATTTGAGTGCTTTGCTGAGTTTGTCTGTCATGCAGTGTACTGGTGTCTCATCTAAAGCTGGTTCTTTGCCTTATGACAGTTTCTTACTGGGATATATTCCCACTCCCCCGCAACCCTAAATAGGATAAAGTGAATACCGGAGAAGAATGAATGAATACCATTAACCCTGCTGTATGCTTATATGTTATGTGACGATACCAGTGTTTCACAGAAGTAACTCAGGCCTGAAATATTGGATTTTATGATGGCAGATTAATATATGGATTATTAAATGGGACTTAATGACTACAACAATGATACAATATTCATTCCCTTAAATAAACAGGTTGTAGTGGCAAAGTCAGAAAAGACAAGTTCCACTCAGAATGTCACTCATGGAAAAGTTACTGTGTAAGAAGGAAATACATCCTAGTGCCTTGTCACTAAGCCTTCTAAGGATGTAAGTAAAATTACATTATTTACAGAACTGCTACCTTGGTAATAAACACTGTATAATTGAAGAATGAATAAATTATAATGCTGAAGCTGTAAGATACATATAATAAACTACTGTCTTATATTTATTTATTGTTTTGTTGAACATACAAAATAAATTTAATGAAGAATGAAAATGTTTTTAACAAGCTCATCCAATCTTACTGACAGACTCTGAGTTACTGTCCTTATTTCCAAAATGCCTAATCTATCAACATTTAAAGAACAGACTTTTCATCCTTGGTCTTACCCCCGTGGAACCTTTTTGTTTTCCATCTGTTAAATACCTACCTCCCACTTGTAACAAAATTCTCCTTTCCTTTATGTCTTGCCTCTTATATCCTTAGTCTAGTCCTCTTGGTCTGACATCCATGCAAAACAGATGCCCACTATAAATATTATCTTAACACTGTATAAGAAAATATTATGACTGTAATTGAAAATCTGTGATTCTCCATATAGTTCCCAAACTGCCATTTGTCATTACTAGTTCAACTTATTTTCTTACTGTTGTATTATATAACTTTTATTTAACTTGAATATATTTTGTTGTAATGTATACAGCCGTGTATCACTTATTTAATGTATCAGATTGAAATCAATTTTATATTCATTTCAATGAAGAAAGAAGGCAAAGTGGTAGATAGGTAGGCCAGTCTGGGATGAAGATAATTTCAAAATGTTGATGAATACATGGTTTAAATCGACAACTACGGTTTCAAAGGCATAGCAAAGGCATAGCAGCAGACATTAAATTAGGGAAAATACCACATTTCAAATAGATGTGGCTTTTGGTATGTCAGTACATACCCTGTTTAGCAATTTGTCTGGTTACTGGAAGTATAAAGTGAAAACATAGGTTTCCATCACAGTCTAATTTATTTAATTCTAAATGACATTTATTATTCAGTTGCCAAACGCTTGCATCATTGTATGGGTTACCCTTTTGTCCACTGTTTATTACTTTACATCTCATTTTCTGTCATATAGGATACTTCGATAAAGGCGCTTCAGGGTAAGACATAAAGTGATTTTATAGAAACAGTGAGACTAGGCAGTTTCACTGACTGACTGAATCAAGTGCAGTTTCTGATTCCACAATACTGACTGAAAACTGCATTCAGACAGTGGTAACAACATAAACTTTTTTTTGGGAAGGTGCAAAGCCTCCCTGCATCTTACACACTGGAGGCTGTGTGCCTGTACTCTTACTATTATAGATAGCTGTTTGTTCATTGTAACTTGAAGGAAAATAGATCTCCTCTACACACATGTACATACAAATACAGACACAATTGCATGCATGCATTTATGCAGGCACGCACTATAGGAGCAGTCTGTTCCAGAGATGGGTAGGTGTTGTGTGATGAATGTGTAACTCCATGTTTTAATTCATCTGCTGGTGAAGATTTAGGTCTCTGGTTTTAGTACTTGTGGAACTGTTAGACTTGCAGAGATGCAGAAGATCCAGGACAGCTGGATCTCTAATGGTATGGAAGCGAGGCACAGATCTCCCCCTCAACAGTCTATAAGATGCTGAATAAAAGGACAGTGTTTCCTACCTGTTTTCGTAGCTCAGAGTCCTTATGCTCTTTATTTTCATAGCGAGGAACCTTTAGGATCTTTCTGGTTATATAATATGCCTAGTACAGTACGTCCTGAAAAGGGCATTCTGATCATTAATTGGCCTAACCAATGATGAATATAAGGGAATTTTTCATTGATTGTTTTCATCAATAAGTGAAGTAACGTTCTTTGCAGAGTCTGCTATTGAAGATTTTGTTGACTTGTTCAATATAAAAATGAAAGGTCTGGCTATGGTTATGGATTTGTTGCCTTTAACAATGGGCCTGTTTTTTTTATTTAAGTAGATCGTTATTCCATTTTCCAAGATATTTTTGCTGTTCTGTTGATAAGTTCTGAATAAATTTAACAAGCAATAGACTTTCAAATGTCAATACTGTAACTGCTGCTATTAAAACAGTAAGAGCCCTTCTTATAAATCACTGTCACAGATATAACTCCAAATCTCCTGGATATTTTTCTTGTTTATCAAGTAAAGAGATTTGTTATTAGATACTTAAGTTGAGAGGCTTCTTATGTAGGGCAGACAGCTTATGGTCAGAATGTATGGTCATTGTTATTTTGTACAGACTCAAATGAAAACAATGTTCTGTTTAAGTGCCTAACTGTAAAAAGATTTATTTTTAGGCTTTGTATCAGGTGGAATGGAAAATTAGAGGCACTGACTATGAATAACCATGTCTTGTTTAATAAATACGTGTTTGTACAAACTCAAAGTATCTAAAACCTTGAGAGATCACTAACACTGACACTCCCAAGGTCACAAACAAAATTTTTTGTTTTTTTGCAACAGCAAGTCCCCACACCCCCAAAATATATGTAAACGATTGCACAGACTAGGCGAAGAGGAAGAAACATTCTCATTCCTTTCCTAACCTTGATGCATTGGCATGATACCAGTGATCTTTTAGATTTAACGTTTTGGGCATTGATTATCCAGTGAAAAACAGTAAGGCTTCCATGAGAATGAATATCTTTTACTGTTTAACAGTTTCTGTGTCAGATGCATTTGCAATACTGTCAACATACAGGGCTTAATGATGTTTTGTATTTTAGGACTGGCTTGAAACCCATATCATTCATATATTAGTGCTCACACTGAATGAAGTTTTGCATTGGTTTACCTCTGCTGAATGACAAAATGCTTCCTATTGTTTGATTTGCTGTTTACTCCCTGATTTTAATTGTGATGCTGTAGTCTGATAAAGTACATCATTTTATAGATAAAAAACACGTGTTGTAGATACGGGATACAACTGAATTTTATTAGTAGTGCTCAGGGCTGTTTTGTTGTTAGTCAATGTTTGTTTTTACAGACTGCAACTAAGGTTGATTTGATTTCACTTTGTTCAAAATTAGATCATTATTGCAGTATCCTAAGCTATTTGGAGCCTGTTCCCAACAGTCAGCCAACTTTTCAAAGCTTAAGGGCACTCTGTACATATTCTAACCATCAGGAGCTTGAACAGAGCTCCATATAGAAGACGCCCTTTTTGCGGGTTTTATGGAACTGTGGGTTAGTTAACAATCCTTCAAGCTGGGGAGGTAAGTTCCCTGTTTGGGAAAAACCTCCCAGTGTTTTATTTTTCTTTAAAAAAAAAAAAGCATTATTTATGCTAGGAAGCTATTTTTGTTTGGACTGTCATTCTGTTTCAGACGATTTGAGTACTGTGAATAATTGTGGAAACTTATTGTTTTAAATTCTGTTTTTTAAACTATATTTTTCTTGTATATAATATATATGTGTTAGGAACAGGAGTGGTGCTTTTGTGGACTGTTAGTGTTTTTTACTCAAGACCACTTTTGTTACCTGGCACTGAATTTACCAACTATTGCAGGCTCTACTATCTGTCTTTGAAGTAGTACCTATGGAGCTGTTACTGGTGTCCTTGGCTCTTCCTTCCCCTTCACATCTGCAAGAAGAACAAAAAAAGTTGTCAGGGAGTCTTTGGGTGACAGGCTGGCTCTTTCTTTGCCTCAGCTATTCATGGGTGATTCTGCTGTAGTAGGTCTTGGTTCCTCAAACCATTCATTGTTTTCCCCTGGTCCCTCTGGTGTAGTACCTACAGCCGCTAAATAGTGGGTGATAGACATGTTCTTTGTGGCTGTAGGGTTGCCTATTGCAGGCAAGGGAGAGTTGCTCTTTTGATTTTGGAGGAAGGTGCTGATGCAGGGATCTTACATTGCCTAGATAGGAAGCCCAGTCCCTGGGAGAGTGTGGCTGTATTAGGCTATTTTTTTCTCAGGGATTCTCATAGGAAAAGAAAACAAAAAGTTAAAAAAAAAAAAAAAAAAAAAAAAAAAAAAGCTTCTCCTGCCTCTTTTTCTGTGGACAGGAAAGACTCGCTGCTATTTGCCAGGGAATTATTTCTGCTTTTACAGTGCCTGTTTACTGCATAAATAAGGAGTTTACTGTATTTCTAACACTGATTTTCAGTCAGAAGTGCATCAATTTAGGGAGAAGGTTGAGCTTCTAGTCTCTCTTCTCAAGCTGAAAATACTGATTTTGAGGGTAATGTGGTTTTAGACTATCTCCAGAAGAATTACGTTTTTTTTGATACCTTATCTGAAATGAAAGATGTTTTTCTTTGAGAACAGAATGATATTCATAATGCCAAGCAAATGTATTATTTGTCATAGATATTCTTTAACATGCAGCTGTATCTCCTGATTCATCTGCTCTGGAGAATGTTTTCCTGACTGTCAACCTTCTGCTTCTAAAAAGTCTAACAAGTTCTGTAAGTTACCTCAGACTCATAGATACTTGATGTTCATCGTGTTTCACTGTTGCAGTCATTACACTTGGGTTATCCTGCTGGCAGACTACCCGCAGTTGGCCTGAATTCCAAAGTCTTGGTCCGGCGTCGGTTGCTGTCGCCTCTTCCCTGACATCAGTGCGCCAGGGGTATAAAAGATGCAGCCGACGCCATTTTCTTCAGTCTTTCTTGTTGCGCGGTGCCCGAAGCAAAAGCAGTTCGCAAGTGCCGGTCGGCCGACTCCTGAGATTTTCAAAATTGATTTTCAGATCCGAAGTCTTCTATAAAGCTAAGTACCCCGTTGGGGAAACTTTTTTCTTGCTCCAGACCAATGTCAGAAAAAGTTAACAATTGTATTTCTTGTGGGAAGCAAATACCTCATAAGGATTTTCACTCTTACTGTATTCCTTGCCTAGGCCCTGACCACGACGTTGCTAGTTGTCTGTTTTGTACTAGATTTAACCAATGCACTATTAAGCGTCGGTATGATCTTGCTTTTCATTACTTTGGCCGAAGGTTTAACTACATAATGCCGTCGGAACAGCTGATGACCAGAGTTCATAAAAAGTGCAAGGAAAAAGAAAAGGACAGGCATCCGAGGTCCAAAACAGATGATGAAGCCTCTTCTAGGCCAGTCGCCATTTCGCCGGTTCTCAGTGAGGCGCTTTCGCAGCCCCTGACACCCGCTACCTCAGAGCCACAGGCCGCCTCCGACTCCCCACGTGGAGACAGCTAGGCCTCTGGATACTAAAGGTATTGGGCCTTCGGAAACTAATCCCTCAGATGGGTCCGGAGCCGCTGAGCAGGCATCGGCTTCTGAGGGTGTTTTCAGACCTACACAGCTTTATATCAAGCCAACTTCAGCATCAAAGACAAAGACTAATACAGTTTTAAAGACTAAGAAACAAGTACAGCACTCTCCAGGACAGACTTCCATGCCTAAGAAACAGATGCTCAAAATGGCCGAAGACCTAATTACTTTGATCAGGGGTTCCCATCCCCCTCCTGATAAGAGGCATAGGCAAGACTCTGAATATGATTCCTCTGATGAGGTTTCCATTTCTTCTGACTCCTCTTCCGAACAGGGATACTCTATTCCTCCCTGTGAGGATTCTGATGCTGAAGAATCTATTCCTTCAGCTTCTCCTCCTGAGGATTACTCATTTGGGAAAACCTTGCATACCATGAGGGAGCATTTCCACTGGGAGAGCCAAGATTAGTCTGATTCTAAGAAAAGGCTCAGAGACTTTCTTTTACTACCTCAGCACAGACCTCTTGCTATTCCTCCTGTTCTAGACATTGTAGATGATGTATTTTCAGAGTCCGGCCTAAATCCCGACTCTTTACCTCCTGCACCTGTTAAGCCAGACAGATACTACAGGGTTCCAGATTCTCATAAATTTCTATATAAAAACCCTGCAGCTGACCCAGAAACTATTTCACAGGGTCCCAAAGGGGTCAAGGCTGCTACTGCAAAAAACCCTGTCCCCTCAGATAGAGATTCTGGGACACTGGACAGATGGGGGAAAAAGTTTACACTTCTGCTACCTTGGCTGTAAGGGCTTTAAATTGTCAATTTCATATGCTTAAATATCAGCAATATTTAATGTCTCTGTTAAAACAGAAAATGTTGACAAATTCTGAATGTGCTGAGAACAAGGAATTGCAGGATTTAGCTGAACAAGTGGGAAAACATACTTTGCAATGTGGTTATGAGTCACTGGAGGCCTCTTGCAGGGCCGCTGTAACAGGCTCTGTCATTAGAAGGCATGCTTGGTTAAAGGAACAGACTCTGCCTGATCATGGTAAAGCAAAATTATTGGATGCTCCATTACAGCATGATACTTTGTTTGGTGTTAAGGCAGAAGAGGTGTTAAAGAAAATGGAGGATAAAGCTAAATCTAGGCAGACAGTGAAGGATTTCTTACAGGTGCAGCCACCCAGATTAAGCAGGAACTGGCCTTCTAAAAAATGGTCCTTTCCCGTGTTAGACAGGCCACAAAGAGGCAGATACAGACGCCCTAGAGGCAGACAACATCCCCAGGGCTCATACAGGCCCAAACAGTGAGGTGCTCCTACCTCCAAAAGCGGAGAAGACAAAACACAGCCATATAGGAAACAGTCCCAATGACTTCCCTCTGCCAATGCCAAGCATTTACCTTTTGGCAGCACCCTTGGGGGGGAAAGCTAGCACTTTTTTCACAAAATTGGCACATGATTACCCAGGACAAATGGGTCTTAAATATAGTCTCTCAGGGCTACAGGTTCCACTTTCACACCCTTCCAAAGGCAAAAGGTATGCCAGACCTGCCACACAATCAATGGGCAGAGGCACAAAACCAAGTTTCATCTCTCATGGACATGAGGGCTATTCAGCCAGTGCCACGACAAGAGCAGGGACAAGGATTTTACTCAAGACTTTTCTTAGTACCAAGAAAGGACAAAGCATGGAGACCGATTCTGGACCTGTCTATTCTAAATACTTTTCTGGACATTCCGAAATTCAAAATGTTGACTCTGCAGCAGCTTCTGCCCATGCTGGGCAAAAAGGCTTGGCTTGTAACTTTGGACCTCAAAGAGGCATACCTGCATGCCCCAATCAGACAATCTTGCAGAAGATACCTCAGATTCATAGCTGGCTCAATGCACTATCAGTTCTCTGCACTGCCCTTTGGCTTATCTACTGCGCCCAGGGTCTTCACAAAATGCCTGGCACCAGTAATTGCATTTTGCAGACAAAGAGGAATTCAAATATATCCTTACTTAACGACTGCCTTATGCAAGCAGAGAACGAGAACATTCTACTAAAGCATCTGGCGTTTGTAAACAGATTACTAATTTGCCTAGGGTACACAGTAAACAAAAAGAAATCAAAACTAGTACCCTCTCAAGAGATAATATTCCTGGGTGCAAGCTTAAATACAACTGCCCAGATGGCTTATCTCACTAAATACAAACAAAGGCAACTGACTTCTTACTTTGAAAACATGGCAACAAAGACCCAGTTATGTGCAAGAAAAATTCTGCAGGCTCTGGGCTACATGGCCTCCTGCATTCTGTTAATTCCATATGTAAGACTGCATATGAGGAAATTACAATGGTACCTAAAAAATGTTTGGACTCAACATTGCCACAACCTGGAATCATTAATTTCTCTCATTCCCTGCCTGCAACAGAAGTTTCGATGGTGGGCACAGGCCTGTCACCACAACAAGGGACAGCCATTCACTTTACCCACAGCCAGGCAAACACTTAACAACAGAAGAATCAGATTATGCTTGGGGGGCCCACATGGCAGGAAAATGTATTCAGGGCACATGGCCCCCAAGCCAAAGGCATCTTCACATCAATCAAAAAGAGATGCTAGCTGTACAAAATGCCCTGAAAGCCTTCAAGGACCTACTCCATCCAGGACAGCTGCTGATAAAGACGGACAACACCTCAGTCATGTGGTAGATAAACACGCAAGGGGGCACACATTCCTACCCCCTCTGCAGACAAGCCATGATTTTGTGGAACACGGCATTGACTTACCAAGTACACCTGCAAGCACAATTCCTGCCAGGAAAAACAAATGCTCTGGCAGACGAACTAAGCAGAAACCTCATGGACCCTCACGAGTGGAAACTAGATCCACAAATCTTCAGCATGATAACAAGAGAATGGGGATGCCCAGACATAGATCTTTTTGCCTTCCCTCACAACTGCCAACTTCAAAGATTCTGCACAAGGACTTATCACAAACAAGCATGGAAAGTGGATGCTCTGTCATTCAGCTGGAACAACCTTATAGTATATGCCTTTCCTCCACTGCCTCTCCTCCCCAAGGTACTCCTAATGGTCAGACAAGAAAAGCCACAAATTATTTTGATTGCCCTGGATTGGCCACACCAACACTGGTACCCAATCCTAAGAAGCTTGTCCCAAGGCCCAGCCTGGACATTGCCTCAAATTTCTCATTTACTGACCCAACAAAACAATCAGATCCTGCACAGCCAACTCAGAACTCTAAATCTAGCTGCATGGTGGATACTGTGACCATTCAGAATACACCTCTCTCTAAAGCGGTTATGGATGTCATTTTGGAGGCCAGGAGGCCCAGCACAAGAAAATCTTATGCAGACAAATGGAATAGATTCTGTGCTTGGAACCAGGCACAAGGAATTGACACGCTTGTTCCAAATATTCCTCAGATTTTACAATATCTAACTGAGATGCTGGACAAAGGCCTATCCTTCTCATTAATTAAGATCCATGCCTCTGCCATTTCAGCTCATTACAATACAGACCCGCCTATTTTTTCATATCCATTGCTTAGGCAGTTCCTCAGGGAATCAAAAACATAAGACCTCCAAGGAGAGCACCAATACCTGCATGGGACCTGAATTTTGTCTTGGAAAAACTCACACTGCCTCCTTTTGAGCCAGCCAATACAGCTGAGATAAAATTCTTATCATGGAAAACAGCTCTGCTCCTAGCAATAACTTCAGCAAGAAGAGTCTCAGAGTTACAGGCATTAATGGCTGTGGAACCTTTAATTATCTTCCATCCGGACAGGGTTTCTCTAAGGACAAACTCAACATTTATGCCTAAGGTAGTGTCCAGTGTGGCTCTTAACCAAACCATTCATTTGCCTACTTTTTACCCAAACCCGCAGAATAAAGGGGAGAGACTTCTGCATTCTTTGGACATACACAGACAGCTGCGCTTCTGCTTGGACAAAACGAAATCTTTCAGAAAGACTGAGCAACTTTTAGTGGCATATGCTGCAGGATCACAAGGAAAGACCATCTCAAAGCAGACTATTTCAAAATGGATAGGACACTGCATTCGTTTCTGCTATTCACAACATGGTAAATCAGTGCTTAAGGGCATTAGACCACATTCTACCAGGGCAGCAGCCACCTCAGCAACCTTCCTCAGAGGAGTACCAACCAAGGATATTTTGGAGGCTGCAATTTGGACTTCAGTGCAAACTTTTACTAAGTACTACCACTTGCCTCTTTACTCTAAATCCAGAGCAGGCTTTGCCACTGCAGTCTTGCAGGGCCTTATAGCCACTTCTAATTCTATTTAGACTCAGCTGCCCAACCTCAGCTTTGGGATTCAACCCAAGTGTAATGACTGCAACAGTGAAACACGATGGACATAGTACAGTTGTGTACCTACCATAAATGTAGATGTTCGAGTGTATTCACTGTTGCAGTCCAGGTTACCCACCCACCATCCCCCTTTGTTTGCAGGGACTTATCTGTACTTCTCTATCCTATACAACCTATGTGGTGTATTTGCTTGCAGATGAAGGTATTGTTTATTTTAGTGCATGCTTTTATTAGCAATGTTTTTTAGCCTACCCTTTTGGGGGCACCTGACATCTGGGGCAAGCAAAACTGAAGAAAATGGCGTTGGCTGCATCTTTTATACCCGTGACGCACTGACGTCAGGGAAGAGGCGACAGCAACCAATGCCGGACCAAGCAGGATAACCCAAGTGTAATGACTGCAACAGTGAATACACTCGAACATCTACATTTATGGTAGGTACACAACGGTACTTTTCTAATCCTAAAGCTGACTCTGCAGTTATTTCCTTACAAGAAACTGCTTATGTAAGACAAATTGCTAATGTTAATCCTATTCCCTCTAACAAGGATGGGAAAGTTTTTGACCAGTTTGAGAAGAAAGTTTATTCTTCTGCCATTTTAACTTTCAGAATTTTAAACTGCCAGGCACACATGCTAACATGAACATGAAAAAGTTAACTGTAAACTTTCCCTTTTCTCAGGTGAAAACTTCTTTGAATCCTTCTTTTTGTTTCTCCATATCATGTAATTAAGCATGCCTTTAAAGTCTTCTTATGAAGTTGCTGCTACTCTCTGCAGGGCAGCTGCTTATGGGTCAGTCATGAGAAGATTGGATTGGTATGCTTCAAAACCTTCCTTAAAATGTTATAAGTGGCATTTTAAATTGTCTCTTGGGCAAGGAAGGTCTGTTTAGCCCTTCTGCAGCTGAGATACTTCAGATATGTTGAGAGAGAAAAGTTGATTCATGGGGTAACCCATATCTTCCAACCTTTTTTATGGCAAATAAAAATTGTCCTTCCACCTCAACTCACTTTTCAAAAAGCAGTTCAAGCAGCAAGGTGCCGAAAAACAGGATAAAAAAAAAACAGTGACAAGGAGGCTCTAAAAATTAGGAGAAATCCTCTCAAAGTCAAGGACAGTCTATAAAATCAGAATGAGTATGTGCCTCTTCACCCTCAATCTGTATCTTCTTTTGTGGCACAAGATTGTTTCAAACAAATGGGTTCTGAAAGTCATTCAGCAGGGGTACATCTGGCAGGGCAAATTCCTTCCTCCTTTCCAGGGGTTACCTCTTTGCCAGGAACCAAATAGCTGTTGTCATTGGACTGTTTATTTCAGTAATATTTACTTGAGTAATTTTGGATTTCTCTTTGCCCGGGAAACCCAATTTCACTGTTTCCTTCAGTTCTGAAACAGATGTCATCTCAGGAAGTCATAGAGACCGTGCCTGCCTGCCAGGTGGGCAAATGGTTTTATTCAAGGATTTTTCTATTCCCAGAAATAAAAAGGACTTGCAGATCTGTCTAGACCTCTTCTCTGTCAGTCATTTTGAAAAGGCCTGGAAGTTCAAAATGTTATCCCTTCAGAACCTGTTACCTCTTCCTTAACTAGTGTGTATGGTAAAGGTAGACGTAAGATGCCTACCATCACATTCCCACTGGCAAACAGTTCAAATGCTTGTTAAGAATTTCTGTATCTGACTTACGTTATCAGATGGTCTTTGTGTTTCACTGTTGCAGTCATCACTTTTGGGTTATCCCTGCCAGGGTAGCCCTCGACCGGCCCAAATACCAGAGGCTTAGCATTTCTGCGTCTGTTGCTGTCACTTCAGGACTGACATCAGGTCGTCAGTAGTATAAAGTAAGGCAGCCGACACCATTACATCAGTCTTTCTTGCCATGAAGCCTGAAGCAGAAGCAGTTCGCACGAGTACCGGTCGGCCGTTACCTGAGTTTCGTCTACCGAAAGGAAGTTGAAGTCTTCTAAAGCTAAGTACCCCATTGGGGATCCTTTTTTCTTGCACTAACCGATATCAGAAAAAGTTAATAATTGTCTCGCCTGTGGAAAGCAAACACCACAACAAGACTTTCCTTCTTACTGTGTCACTTGTTTAGGCCCAGACCACGACGTCCCCCATTGTTGTGTCTGTGTTTTGTTCAACACCATAACTATCTGTCGTCGGGCCCTTATTGTAGCTAGATATTTTCGCTTACAGTTCTCGAATTCCGATATGCTTTCGGTAAGCCATCTGAAAGCAGATCTTCCAAAAAAATGTAAAGATAAAGACAGAGAAAGATTGCACAGGTCCAAACCTACTGACAGCACTCCCGTTAAGCTAGTCATCAGTTCTCCGGTCCTCAGTGAGGCACTTTCGCAGCCCCTGATGCCCACTTCTGTGGATTTGCAGGCCACTACCAAGATCCTTTCGGAGTCTGGTATGCCGCAGAACTCTTCTTCGACTAAGGATCCTGCGGTCATCTCTACCTTGGATGGATCCAGAGCCGCTGAGCAGGCACCGGCTTCCGAGGAAGTCCTTCGCAATACTGATTCTCGACACAAACCAACGTTTTCTTTTGAGACTACCGTTCTTTTGAAAACTACTGAGTTTTTTAGGCCCAGGGTATGAACCACACCCAAGAAACCGACGACCCAATTTCAGGCACCTGCTTCCTTGCCTCAGTCTCAAATGCTTAAAATGGCAGAAGACCTTATCATGCTGATCAGTGGAAGCCAAGCTACCCCCTCCAAAAGGAAAACAAATCTGTCCCCTGTAGTTTTGTCTGAACAAGAGTCTGATGACTCAGATGAAGACATGTAACCGCTCTCTACTTATGCTGACAAATGGAAAAGGTTCTGCACCTGGATCCAGGCTAAGGGAGCCAATACGGCACAGCCCTCCATCCCTCTCATCCTGAATTACTTAGCTGACCTACTACACAGTGGCCTCTCTTTCTCCTCTATAAAAATTCATACCTCTGCTATCTCTGCTCATTTCCCCACTGAGCAGTCCCTTTTTTCACACCCTCTGATCAAACAGTTCCTAAGAGGGGCTAGCAACTTGAGGCCACCCAGAAGAGCACCAACCCCAGCTTAGGACCTTAACTTTATGTTGGAAAAGCTCACCCTGCTCCCTTCGAACCAGCTTATTCTGCAGAGCTAACATTTCTTTCCTGGAAGACAGCTTTTCTTCTGGCCATCACTTCAGCCAGAAGAGTCTCCGAGCTGCAAGCACTCGTTGCTGTGGAACCCTTCATCATCTTCCCTGCTGACAGGGTATCCCTCAGAACTAACCCATCCTTCATGCCCAAGGTGGTGTTCAGTGTGGCTCTCAACCAATCCATTCATTTCCCCACCTTTTTTCCCTAATCCCCAGAACAAGGGGGAAAGGATCCTACATTCTCTAGATGTGCACAGACAGCTCAAATTCTATCTCAACAGGACTAAATCCTTCAATAAGTCTGATTAATTGCTGGTTAGCTTTGCTACAGGGGAAGAAGGCAAAGCCATCTCCAAATAAACCATTTCCAAATGGATTGCACACTGCATCCGTTTCTGCTACAAACAACATGGAAAGCCTCCCCCCAAGGGGGTCAGGACTCACTCCACCTCTGCAGCTTTCCTCAGAGGAGTCCCCACCAGGGACATCCTGGAGGCTGCCACTTGGACATCTGTTCACACTTTTACTAAACATTATCACCTGCCTCTCTTCTCCAAATTCAGGGCAGGGTTTGCCTCTGCAGTCTTGCAGGGGATTTAGCCAGCCCCTAGTTTACTTGACTGCCTCCACCCATTTCCTCAACTTTGGGAATCAACCCAAATGTGATGACTGCATCAGTGAAACATGAAGAACATAGGACAGTTGTGTACACTTACCATAAATGTAGATGTTTGAGTGTATTCACTGTTGCAGTCCTGGTTTCCCTCCCTCCATCCCTCTTTCTTCACTTTCCTTACAAGGGACATATTGGTATTTACTTTCTACTGGGGGCACCTGACAGGTTAGGGCAAGAAAAACTGATGCAATGGCATCGGCTGCCTTACTTTATACTACTGACGACCTGACATCAGTCCAGAAGTGACAGCAACTGACGCAGAAATGCTAAACCTCTGGTATTCAGGCCGGCCATGGGCTACCCTGGCAGGGATAACCCAAATGTGATGGCTGCAAAAGTGAATACACTTGAACATCTACATTTATGGTAAGTGTACGCAACTGTACTTTCTCTGTTTTACCCTTCGGACTATCTACTGCTCCAAGGGTATTCACAAAGTGTTTGACTGCAGTAATTGTTCATTGCAGGCTTCAAGGTATTTAGATTTTTTTTTCATATGCTTCCAGCTTTCAAATGCTTCCAGCATTACCTCATTCTGTATAGAGCTGAAGCTGTATTGTAAGTATCGAGAGTCAAGGAGGCCTTACTGGGACATCACATGTACACAGTAGTGGGTAGTGTGTGCTGTCCCCAAAATACTCTGGGGATGGCTCATTTTTATTTATTTATTTATTTTACATTTATTTACCGGGAAAGTCCTACTGGACAAAATGTCCTTTTTCAGAGGAGGCCTGGGGAGAAAATCTCTACATTTATAAATAACAGTAAAATACATATACAACGTACAGATTTAGATATTGATTCAATCTCAGATACAAGTACAAAATGAAAATGCATGTTGCACATTTAAGTGATGCAATCATATAGTCTAGACAGGATACAAAGAACAGCAGTACTGTGATTGCAGGTAGAAAACAGGCAAGTTAAGTGTGTATATATATATATATATATATATATATATATATATATATGCTTAGTAGGGGTATACTATTCAGTTACAAAAGTAATAGGTTGTGTTCTTTTAGCTGCCTTAAGACCTCTATTTCCTAACCAGGGTTTGTCAAGAGCAGGTCCATGATTCTGATAGGTGTGATTTGAGAAGTTTTTTAAAGTTGGAAATGTTGGTAGTTCTGATTGTTAATGGCAGGAAAGTCCGAGTTTTGGCTATGCAGTTGGAGTAAAGGGAAACTCCAGCTGCATTTTTAGGGCTGGATATATTTAGGAATGATTTGTTGCTGGAACAGAATACCTTGTTATTGGAGTAGTGTTTTAGTAGATTTTGAAGTACTGGTACTTTTTCTGGCTGATTTAGTATTCAGTGGGTGAAGGTGAGTTGATTATAAGCAAGCAGATTTGGTAGTTCGAGCCAGGAGAGTTTTAAAGCCAAACAATGATGGGATCTTACATTTGTTGCTGTGGCAAACTTTGCGGTTTTATAATAGCAGGTTTCAAGTTTTGCTAGGTCAGATTTCATAATGTTTGTAAGAATTTGGTGGGTGGGTGTCTGCATCTCTAGTTGGATAGAAGAGCATGAATTTTGTTTTGGTAGGGTTAAGTATATGTTGTGCATTCTTTAGCCAAGATTCCACAGCATTAAATGACTGCTGGGTGATTTTTTGGAGTTTTTGTAGTGTTGGGTCAGGACAAATCAGAGTGGAATCATCCACATATTGAACTACGGAGGCAAGTGGGGTGGCAGTATGAAGATTTTTAGTAAAGATAATAAAAAGGAGAGGGCCCAGAATAGACCCCTGTAGAA
This sequence comes from Protopterus annectens, assembly GCF_019279795.1. Classification (NCBI taxonomy): domain Eukaryota; kingdom Metazoa; phylum Chordata; order Ceratodontiformes; family Protopteridae; genus Protopterus; species Protopterus annectens. The sequence continues at coordinate 889,821,855 of NC_056741.1, read as the reverse complement.
CTCCCAAGGGTTCAGACAGTAATAAAGAGAGATTTTGTTGCCATTTTACAGCTTGCTGGTGTCGAGTTAGATATTATTGGAACCAAGTAAGTGCAGAATGGCTAAGTTTAAGTTACAAGAGTGTAGATAAGAGTTTAGAATGGGGGACAGTATCAAAAGTTTTGGACAGATCGAGAAAGATGGAGGAAACTAAATTGCCATAATTGGGTTGGTGGTTAATAATGTTAGTAAAGTTAACAAGGGTGATGGTAGTGCTGTGATTAGGATGGAAACCATGCTGAGTGTTAGATAGAAGGTAGAGTTTAGATAGATTTTAGTGAATTTTTAGACAAAGATTGACTTCCTCAAAGGGTTGTACCCATGTCTGTCTTCTTGGATGGAGCTGTGGTTCTGAATGGTTTTGTGGTCATCCAGGTTAATCTGTATGTTGGAGACAATATTGCTGTCAGTCTCTGTGTTTGCAATACGAAGTTCATCATTCAGATGGAGCTGCTCTGTTCAAGAGCTTCACTAGACTCAACTGCCCGTCAAGTTGAAACATGCGGCACTGCATTTAGACTATATAATATTGTTCATTAACTTTGAATGTTACTGAATCACATTATCTTTTTTGGGCACAGCAGGCCCCTGTTCAGTTTAATACCTCCACATCGTTAGTGGCTTAAAAGATATCACAGTTATTCATAGTTACTTACACGCTATTGATCCATGACGATCTTTATTCTCCAAACCGTGCATTCCCATGAAGTTTTAGCTGTTGTAATTTAAGTACAAATAATTCAGAGCTAGTTAGAACGTTTACATGTTACCTCTATCCATAAGGGACAGGGGTATTAGCCAGGGGTGAATTTTTGGTTTCACATTCATTTGTCCAGATTACATTTGAATAGAGTAAGGGAAATTTGTTTAATGTGGAGAGGAAGACAATTCCAAAGAAGCAGTGTTCTGTGCAATATGTATCTGTCCCTTTAATATGTTCTATTTATGTTGTAGAAAATATTAAGCTTTCATGAGTAGGTGTTTATTCCACCATTGGACTTGTAGATGTGCAGAAGTTCAGAGAGGATAGGGCCTGCTAAGACTCTGTATATGAGGCAGAAATCACCTCTTAGTAGCTTGTCTGATATTGAGAAGAGGGACAAGGCTTTGAGACAGTCACTGTAGTTTTTATGATTTAGACCCTTGATTTTCTTCATGAGAAAGCACTGTGGTCATTCAAATTGTGTTAAGTGTTTGAACAGGTACATTGTGAAGGCTGCATTTTACTCAGTGATTGGTCTAATAAGTGCAGAGTGCAGAGGAATGATCGCATCCCTAGACCTAGGTGCCATACCCTTACAAATAAGCTGAACAATGAAAAAGGACCTTCTTATAGTTTGTTGTCCACATAGTTTCCCAGGTCCCTAACTACCAAATCAATTTTTCATGGGCTATGCTGCTGATGTGATAGCTGCAGTAGACATTTTGCCAGCCAAAGAAGACTGTTATGCTTTTCTTGGCATTTAGTTTTAGTCTATAGTTATGTAACCAGCTATTTGTTTGGGAAAGGCCCACTTGGTGGAGAGTTTATGACTGTACCAAGTTTACAGTCACCTGAAAACTTGATCAGAAACAAACCCTTTACATTAGCTTTGACCTCTGAGAAGTAAATGCCAAAGAGGAGTGGCCCAAGGACTGACTCTTGGGGTATATCACTAGTGACAGGGTGTTTGGAGGAGGAGGAGGTAGCTCCACCTACACTAATTTCCTGGATTCTGTTTGTGAGCAATTTGCTATAAAATGAGATACAGAGGGATTACCATTTAGCTGGAACAGTTTATTAACTATAACTGAGTGCAGGATGGTTTTGAATGCCTTTGTGAGGTCTAGATGTACGGTGTGTATTGATTTTCCCTTATCTTTTGCTTCAGTAACCTTCTTGAAGATGTCAGCCAGGTTAAGCAGGCAGGATCTACCCTTGATAAAACCAAAGTGATTTGGATCAAAAGTTTGTAGGCTATCCATGTCCTTATTTATTAATCTTATAACGATCCTGTCCATAGCCTTACAGGTGAGATGAGTCAGACTCATGTGTCTGTAATTACCTGAGTCCTTTGATGCCCCATCTTTGAGCAGGGAAATGACTGATGTCTGTCCACCATTCATCCAGCACAAAGCCTATTTGGAGACTGATATTGAATAGTTTCTGCAAAGCCATCTCCGAAACCTGGCTCAAGCCCTTTATCTCCAATTCTGAGATTCTGCCCTCAGAATTTAATTGTCTGAGAAATGACCGACTAAATAAAAAAGGTGTAGGAACTGCCCTAGTCTACTCCAACCTTCTTACCTTAATTCCCCTCCAAATTCCAATTCCTCAATTCCAGAACATTGAACTAACTGCTGGAATTCTAAAACTAAATAAACATAAAAATATCTGCATCATTGGCCTATGTATCTCACCTGGTAACAATATCTCTACACTCGAAAATATTCTCCTATGGGCCTCTACTGAAATGAACTATGAAACTTATATCCTTGGTGATGTGAATATTGACTGGAATAAAATCAATTGCCCCTCTCCCTCCCTATCCATTAACCACTATAACTTCACTCAAATAATCCTTTCCATCACTCAACGTAACAAAATAAACCCTCCCAGATCCACTATAGATTGGATCCTAGTCTCAGATCCAAATAAAATAACCAATTCTGGCACAATTCTTGATACCTTTAGCAACCACCTCCTTTATGCATCGCTCAACTAGTTCCTCCCCACACCAGCATCAATACATTCAAACTCGTAACCTCAGTAGCTTCAACCCAACTACTTTCTCAAATACTTTCGAACAAATGAACTGGCAAATTCTAAACATCCTTCCTCTTGACAAGGCTATAGAATACTTCAACTCTGTCTTCCTTGATACTTTAAACTCACTAGCCCCACAAAGAAACAAAATGATAAAAACTAAAACTGCTCCTTGGCTATCCAAAGAGACAAAACAGACTATGCACCACAGAGACAAATTATGGAAGCTTTACCAAAACAATAAACTGACCAATACCTTGCTCCAATATAAACAGCTCCGCAACCGTGCAAAATGACTAATCACCAAAGACAAAAAAATCCTACTATATCAGACTTCAGTCCAATAACAATAAAAAACCCCAAACATTCTGGAACTCAATAAACTCACTCCTCAATCTAGGCTCCAAGAATAATCCCTGTCCTGACCCAAGTAAGTCTGAATTCGAACTAGGCTCTGAATTTAACTAATTTTTCATAGAAACTATTACTACCCTCACCAAGACATTTCCCAATAATAACCCAACTGTTCTATACTCTCCCCCTTCTAACTCACCTCATCTGTTTGAACTCAAACCCATCTCCACTTACTTTATAAAAAAAACTTTTTTCCAAGCTTAAACATTGCTCTAACGCTGCCGACAATATTTCTTCTTCCTTCCTAAAATGTGCTGCTGATGGCATTGCTCTCCCAATCAGCATCATTATTAACCGATCCATAAAAGAATCATACGTCCCCAAACTCTAGCACTCAGCTTATATTCTTCCTCTTCATAAAAGAGCCAGAAATACCACCATCTCAAACTTTCATCCCATTGCTTTGCTCTCACCAATCTCCAGAATCCTAGAAAAATGCATCCAACTCCAACTTATGCCTTTCCTGACCCAAAACAATCTTCTCACTCCTACCCAGCATGGCTTCCGTCCAGGCCATAGCACAATAACGGCTCTACTCTCTTTCCTAGAAACTGTTAATCAAGCCCGAGATTCAGGACACTTAGTTTCTACTGTTTTATTCGATCTGTCTAAAGCCTTTGATACTGTTTCCCACAAGCACCTTCTCTGTCATCTCTCAAACCTTAATCTCTCACATAATGCTTTATCCTGGTTCTCCAGCTATCTACCAGACAGATCACAGGCAGTCAAATGGAAGAACTCCATCTCTTCCTTCCTACCTACCCCAACTGGCATACCACAGGGATCCATCCTTGGACCAATGCTTTTTAACATCTTCATCAATAACTTTCACACTGCTATTCCTGATGCTAAAATCATTCAATATGCAGACGATTCAACCTTAGTCTGTTCTGCCTCAAACCTCTCTGAATTGCTGACTAAAACCCAAACTGCCTTCTCAACAGCTGAAAACTGGATGTGCCAGAACCACCTCTCTCTCAATGCAAATAAATCAAAGATTCTACTATTCCCTCCCACAAAGACCCTTTCCTATGATAAAAACAACTTCAAAGTCTATAGTCAAACCAACTCACCTATAGAAATGGTCCCCTCTGCCAAACTACTTGGCATTACTGTAGATGAATACCTCAAGTTTGATATTCATATTCAACAAAATATTAAGAAAACCCACCAAAAGCTAGGTATGCTGTATAGGAATAATTGTTTTCTCTCCAACTCTACCAGGCAAACTCTGGCCTCGACTTATCTTCTTCCTTCCTTATTATTCGGAGCCCCTCTCCTAACCAACCTGTCTTCCTCTATCACCTCTAAACTAGAAAACTGCTACAACAAAATCTTTAAATTTGCCTCTAAATCTAAAAATACCACCCATCACTGCCTAACCCTACAATCCCTGAATTGGCTTGAACTCCCAAACTACCTAGACTATCTCCAACTCACTACTGCATATAGACTCATATTTCACCCAACAAAATGTCCCGCTCTAACTAACATCCTTCCCCCTTATACACCCAACAAAGCTCTCAGATCTGAAAATCAGAACTTAATTACTATCCATAAACCTAAACGTCCTGCTGGCCAACTTCTCCTATCTTTCTCAGTAGGCAAAAAATGGAATTCCCTTCCCTCCACACTAAGAACCATACCAAACTCAGAAAACTTCAAAACCCAACTATTCAAAGACCTGTCCACTAAATGGAAATGTACCTGCTTCACCCAACCTAATCAAGCTCTAACCTCTCATAGTTATCTTCCTATGAGCCTATCTAAGCTCTCAACAATTTCTATAGCTTCTCTCTAAGCTCTCAACAACTCCTACAGCTACCCTCACACAGCCCAACCTTGTAAATATTGTAAATAGCATTCTGCTGTTGATGTGTGTACGTAAAGCGCATTTACATTTTCTTAAAAGGTTTGTATGTAAACTGTTTCCACACCTAACACATATCTGTTTTTCTCAAATGAAACTGTATGATCCCTACCTTCAAGCTTAATGAATTTGTTAACTATGCATGATATTGAATGCACTTATGAGTAACTATTCTACATAATATTAACTATCAGTTGTGTCTAAATTGTATAATGCATCTTGGAGCTTTTTCTCCCCGGGCCTCCACTGAAAATGGGTCAATTCAGCCCAGTGGACTTCCCTGGTAATCAAACTGTAAATAAATAAGTAAATAAGTAAATAAATAACTTGACAGGTCCTGTTTCAGACTGCTCAGTAGGAAGCCTGGTATGTTATTTGGCCTCATAGAAGAGGTGTCCTTTGCTTTTGAAAGTGCTTGAGGACTTGTTCTAGGGAGATTTGACAGAAGGATGTTTTTACAGGCTGTGTGATCTGGGAATGTAAAGGGGAGGGGGGGGGGGTGCAGTTAGAGTTAAATTTATCCACTAAAAGACTGGCTATGTCCTCAACATCCGAGTATGTGATATCATTTACATTTACCTTTGTGGCGTGCTGGGCATTGTTTCTGAGGTTTCTAACGAAAAGAAGGCTTTATGGTTTTCTTTTGCCTGGGTAGCTGTTTTTACATCACATCTAGATTAGGTTGATTTGATTAAGGACAGGGGTTCCTTATTAAGTATAGCAAAAGCGTTTTTGACATCTTTGGTAGTTACATTTATTATTGAGTGCAATGAGTGTTTTTTTTTATTGCAGAACCTGTTCATATTTGGTTCCACAGTAGCTTCAGAAGGAGGCATATTCATCTATGCTTCTATTCATATATGTGCATAGAACTTGACAGTAAAGGATTCTGCATACACAGCTGGTCATCAGGTTTTAAGGGAACATGGAATTTAGCGAGGTTATCACTCAGTTTTCATAGATTAGCCTTTGTATAGTGTCTGAATAGAGAGGTATTTGATGATGCTTCCAGCTTCAGTCTTATGATGAATGTGACTTACTTATCATCATGGAGGTTTGATTCCATCAGCCTCCATTGCCTATCTGCGCAAGTCACTTAACCAGGCAAGTGCTCCCAGGCTGAGTCTGAAAATGGTCCATGGAGATCAGTGCTCTGCCCCAATAAACAATGATAAATAAATCCAATTTGATAAGTAAGAGAGTTACAAATGGTGGGGAACAAAGCAGTCCTGTGCTGATGACAACTACCTGCTAATTTAAACAAACTGACACAATGTATGAGAGATGTAGTTATATTAAGTTATTGGAGGCAAAGCTCTTATCGAAACCCACTACAAATGGCAGACAGGCTATTACACACAATATGGACAAAAAACATAGACATAATACTTAAACAAGGACAGGATTTTGTTGAACGTTACTGGATATACAAGTCTCCATGTTGATAGAGAGGTACTTGAAATCTCCAAGGAGAATGGTGTTTCGCCTAATGCATAAGGAATCCTTACAAGTCAGGTAGGAGGTATGGGCCAAAGTGGACATAGAGGGTATCCTGTTGTTAGCTATAATGAAATAAGGGTTTTTCTTAGTGGCAAATTGGACATGGAGGAGTTCCAGGTCATTATCTTGTCTAACATGCCTGGATGCGATATTTTGTTTTGCAGAAATAGAGACACTAACTCCTTTAGTGCCATCATGTAGTGCGGTGGGCCTGAACACATGGTAAGTATTGAAACCCTACACTGATGAGATGCTCTCAATGGTCTTGAACCAGGTTTCCATGATGAGGCATGTATCTATGCATTCCGGGGTATTCAGTTCCTGTAAGTAGTGAAGTTTTTTGTTTAGGCTTCTGGAATTGAGCAGCAATACTTTATGTTGTTCCGACTTTGTTTTCTTAACTCAGAAGTTTTCAAAGACTGACATTGACTATGGGGGATGACAAGGTTTTAGCCAATATACTAAAACCTTGTCGGGATAGGTGCAACCTATCCCTGGCAAAGCAGTTTATATGGGTCTACTTCAGAAGACTGACAAACCAAGACTGAATCCCAAAAGACTTCTTTTTTCAGCTTTTCCCAGTTAGGAGTTGCCACAGCAGATCACCTGTCCGCTCATGATTGGCAGTGGAGTTTTTATGGTGTCGAGTTGTCCACAGAAGGCACACACACTCATGCCTAGGGCCAGTTTAGAGTGTCCAATCCACCTACAGCATGTCTTTGGGTTGTGGGAGGAAACCGGAGCACCCGGAGAAAACCCACACGACCACAGGGAGGACATGCAGACTCTGTACAGAAGACACCTCAGCCAAGGATTGATCCGGAGAATCTCTTGCTATGAGGCGGCAACGCTAACCGCTGCACCACTGCGGCCTCCCTGCTCTCTTTTAATCAGATTAATTTAACCAATTACATTCCATTATACTATTCTTATTGTCTCCTCTCTGTTTATTTTAGATGTATTAATCTTTCTTTTCCACATTATCTGTATTTCTTGAACCCCCATTGTCTGTTCTTGTCCTCCACTTATTATGCAATTTCTATTGCTGGCTACTATTTTCACTTTCCCCTAGTACTATCAATGTCAAATTCTAAACATAAGTACATAATATGGGGATAATCTCTCTGCTTGAGTACCCTCTTTCTTAGAAAATAACCTTTCTATTTGAGTATCCTGTTTCTTAGAAAACTTTTAATTGACATAGAAACATTATTGCAACCTTGCGATTATGTTCATGCCCAGACAATCTCCCTTGAATGGACTATACCATTGCTTCAGAGCTGTGACATACCACCCCCCCCCCCGCCCATTAGTGTGGAAACTTAAATAAGCTTTATATTTAGAGATCACTCTCTTCTTCACTTACACATTATTGTTAAGATTCATCAATCACACATTCAGCTCTTATTCAGATCTGCAGAGTAAACAAAATAATTTCATAATAGCAATTAACATCTTATTATACATGTCCTTTGATCAATGTAATTTGTATCTGTGTGCTGTAAAGTTTTTTTATCTCGTCAGTTATGCTTGCCAACAGCCATTTGACTCCTATGAGGTGAACAGTGAGTTTCAGGGCAAGTTTCATTCTCTTCTGCAACAGACCCTCTAGACAAATGACACTCCACTTTTACTGGACACTCCATCTACCTTTTTAATTGTTATCTCCCCACCCCACTCAGTATGTAAGGACTGCATTATCTCTGCTCTGTCTCAAAATGTATTTATATTTGCTAAACAACAGAAACACATTGTCAGTGCACAAGGTTTCAGCTCATGGCACTTGCTACTCATCCTTTTGTCCTGTCCTTTGTTGTATATGCTTGTCTGCCACTTAATCAACCCTTCATTCATCCTGTGGTTCTTTTAATACCATTTCAGCTGAATAAAAGGTATTAACATCCTCAATAAAAAACCTTGATGGTTGTAGGATATGCCAAGCTAAATATGTGGCCCTTTAGCCTGCAAAGCCTCTATAAAAGCAAAAGCCATCTGTCTGTGTCATGTTGGAGCAGAATAGTCCTGATCTACAAAACATATAGAGTCACCACAGCTGAGATGCAATTCATGCTTCCATAACTGTGAGAGAATTCTGTCTTTCAACAGATAGTTGGCAAACTGAACTAGAATCACTTTCAGTGTGCATGTAAAAGCAGCCTAGCCAATTAATACCAAAAATACTGAATAAGGGAATTTGCCCCTTCTCCACTGTTGCACAGTCTTGGAAATGGTATATATAGTTAGCAGAGGAATGCAGGGGGCTAGCCCCCCTGCATCCCCCCCCACACGCCCTGCTAACCAAATATACCAACTCCAAGACTGTGCAACAGTGGAGAAGGGGCAACTTCTATCATTCAGTATTTTGAATTTTCAGTCTTTTAGGATTCAGTCTTTTTGTTTTTCAGTCTTCTGAAGTAGACCCATTTATATACATACATATATATATATATTTACATACACACACACACACACACACACACACATATATATATGTGTGTGTGTGTGTGTGTGTGTGTGTGTATATATGTATATATATATATGTGTGTGTGTATGTATATATATATATATATATATATATATAGATATAGATATAGATATATATTTTATTTTACACACACATACACACACATATATATATATATATATATATATATATATATTTTATATATATATATATATATATATATATATTTACATACATATATATATATATATATATATATATATATATATATATATATATATATATATATATATATATTGGATTCCCCCCTTGAATGATATCAGAAGCTAAGCCAGCTGTTCAAGTCAGTAATCTTTTGTTCATATTGCAGTATCTTTCTCCGTAATGGTAAAATGCTACTCAAGACTAGGCTTAAACTTGCCTTCGTCACATATTCCAATCATGACTCTCTTCATATTGTCCGGGAAAGTATGTTTTAAGTTGTTTACTCACATGTGTACTATAACTGTTATATCAGTACTTGTGGTGCAGGGACTTGAGAGTATGTGTGATGCAGCAAATCCTGGCATTCGATAAACAACTATCTATGACCCAATCCTTACTCAGCCTTGTTAGGATTGCATTAGTGTGTCTCACTCTGAAGCCATCTATGACTGGGTTGTTTGATTATGTAGAGGTTTGCCTCAAGGGCTTTTAAATTTAGAAACTGAGAGCCTTAAATGCATATTTTATGGTGGGTGCTGCCTGAGTTGATTGTTTATGAGGTTGCTGGGGTACTTGTTTCTTAGGATACATTTAGGAGGTCTTTGTGGTCTAGGTAGATTACTTTTAAGTTGGTCTATGTGTTTGGTCCATATTGTGTGTGATAGGTATAGTGTGATATTGTGTGTTACTGACGGCCTGTTTGCTGTTTGTAGTGGCTTTAGGTGAGAGGTGTGCCTTCAATAACATTATAAAACTACATCTCTCACACACTGTGTCAGTTTGTATAAATAGTAGGTAGTTGTCAGTAAATATGAGGCAATTGCTACATTTTCTCAGGATGCCCATGTCAATCAAGCTGTTTATACAGAGGGAAAGAGAAGTTCATGGTTCTAGGATTTTACCAATGTGGACTTAAAGGGGGAATTAGCACCTTTGAGGTTTGGAGTTGATAACTGGAGGTGCTGTCTCCCTCTGGTAGTGCAGCTAGTGCTGGTCTCAACAGTGCTGTACAAAGCTAGGAATCAGTGATGTTCATCATCATAATCCTCAGCTATACAGATTTTCACAGAATGTCCAGATTTTTGCTTCATATTTTTGGTCTGTTCCTCATAAAAATTGTCTTTTTTTGACAAATCACTGGGATGATTTAAGGATTAAAGTCGCTATAGAATGGCATGCAGATTTCATATCCCTCAGAAAAATACAAGCTAACACAACCCTGTTATTCTAGCAACTAAGTTTATAATAGCATTATTTAAAATGTGTCTCGATTTTGGGGCCTTTGTCCCCCCATTATGTGTGGGTTTGTCCAGATTTCTTGTGCTAAGAGGTTGAGAGGTTTGTTCATCTTTCCCAGTGCTGTAGTGGCTATATGGGTAGTGTCTCTCCCAAGACACAACCGGACAGCTTGCAAAATCTCTGTTTTCCTGCCACACTTCCACGCTGACTGCTGATCAGTCAGCCTTGAGGAGGGAAAATAAGCAATCAGACGGGAAAATCCCCAGTACTTCCTTTCCACCATGTGAAGAAGCAAATCAGAGACTTCACTTGAACAATGACCAGCTCTTCAACTCCTTTTTCTGTCAGATAAGTCCCGTTTGGGGAACCCTTCCACAGAAAAATTTTAATTATTTATTGTATGTATTTACATTGTTTTAAAAAAGTGTTTTATTTTTATTTACTGTAGCAATTCGGGCCCTTTAAGAAACTTGGTGTTTCTTAATTACCATCTGTTTCCTGTCTGGGACTGTTACTTTTAGCCTATGTAGGCTATTGTTGGGGATTTATTTGGTTTAGAGATGTACTGCTTATGAAAACATTTAATTTTTTTATAAAAGTTTGTGTGGGGCAGTGTTTTATCTGTGCAGGGACAATGACAGAGCATGTAGTACTTGTGTTTACACTGTCACAATGTACCTGCTATTTTTTAAGTTTAAATTTTTACTTCTAAGGAGTTTCTGACAGATGTTTAGTGTACTTTTTGCACAGAGCCGGATCATTGTCAAATGAATCCTCCTTACCTGCAGCCAAGGCACTGTCCCACTACTTGGCTCTCTGCCCCCAAATTATGATAAACACTTTTCAAAAGTGTCAAGTGTGCATACAATTTTCTTCTTTACTTTTGAAATTATTATATAGGTGTGTATCTAATTTAAAACAATATTTATCATTTGTTGAATCTCACCAGGTTAGTAGCCTCTTTTCAGGAAAGACCCAAGATGATGTTTATATTATTAGGGGAAATTTGGCCAGGGCATTGCCCACTTCTAAGGGGAGACATGAGGAGGTATTTATACAGGAAACTTTCCCTACGCTTTTCAATAGTTGCCATAGGGATCTTTTAACTCTCTAACTAGAGCATTACAGAAACACGCACACACCTTCTGTATAAGACAAATCACTAATGCATTCCTGTTTGAGCAGCTATGAAGTTTTATGCTGCATTTGGTAGTTGTCTACCTGCAAAGACAAATTAGCTAGCTCCAAATGTCCAAGTTTGATTTTCTTGCTGTTAATGTGGCATCAGATCATGCTCATTTCTCATATATACCCCTTCTGTACTCAATCAATCTAACTTGCAAATCACTAATTCTTCCCTGTTGGAGCATCCAGAAAAGTTAATACTACATTCAGTAGTCCTATACAAATCCATTGTTAATGAGCAGCTCTAAAGCTTTTGTTTTAGTTTTTTAAGCAGCATCAAATCAAATCACACACACTTCTTTCAGCATGTATTCCTCTACCTCATTGGCTGGTTCCTAGCAGGAAATTAGATGTGATGCTTACTGAGAGGTAGACAGATTCTATAAAGCAGCAGCTGAGACGCTTGCTGAGAGCAGAGGAAAAAAACTTTTATTTAATTATTAAAGCAGCAAAGAACTTCCGCGGTGGTGCAGTGGTAGCATTGTTGCCTCACAGCAAGAGGTTCTCCCGTTCGATTCTTGGCTCGAGTGCGGGGAGTGCCTTCTGTATGGAGTCTGTATGTCCTCCCTGCGGTTGGGTGGGCGTTCGAAAGACATGCGTAAATGGGCGTGCCTTCGTTGAAGGTTGAACGTCGGGCTGGCACCTCGGCATTCGTCAAAATCTACTGCAAATCATTAGCTGACCGGAGTCCCGCTGTGGCGACCCCTAACCGGGAAAAGCCGAAAGACAACAACATTAAAGCAGCAAAGAAGGAAAACTTTTTTTGCTGTGTCCGGGGACACTCCCTCTCCCAGCAAGCAATGGGCTCCAGGCAGCTACCTTGGTCATCAGATGCTGGCTCTAGCCCTGCATGTAGTGCATGTGTTAATGCTGTGACAGATTACTTTGCATTTTTTTTTCTTTCAGACTAACTTTAAAGGGTTCTGACAGGATTTTATTGTACTGCTTATGCATTACAGGGTGTGAAGTGCTTGTGTTTATATTGTGACAACTTATCTGCCATTTTTTTCTGTCAGACTAATTTTCACTTAGAAGGGATTCTGACAGGATTTTAGTATACTGGTTGGCCATTATCAAAGCACGCAATGCAAGGTTTCATGCAGGTATAACTTACCTGCCATTTATTACTGCCAGACTAATTGTACTTGTAAGGGGTTTCTGGCAGGATGTTATTCTGCTGCTTATACATTACTGTGTTTCCTGGTCTTTGTTTTTAGGTTTAAGTGTAAATGTTCTGCATGTGTAAATGTTAGAAAGCTTGCTTTCTGACCAAATAATTCCAGCAGTCCTAACAGCATCTGATTCAACCTCCTCAGTCACAGCATGGGTACTTAACCTGCTCCTGCTGGTTGAATTCCACAGTTCTTAGAAAGAAAAAAATTACTTGGCTGATAATCCTTGCTCATTATACGGGCTTAATCAACATCTCATCTGATAGTGGATAAACCTGCAATGGCCATTTGTCGTTCCTCAGACCGCACACCTCTGCTGCTTCCTCAGGTGTAGTCCCTTTGGCCATCATGAATCAGGGGTCAGCCACATTTGCTTCGGCTGTTTCCAGTGTCTGAGTTCAGGCGTGGGCGAACCATCATAACTGGGACATGGAGTTTCTCAAGCAGATGCTACTGGATGTGTTTGGAGGAAGAGACCTCTTGAAGGGGCACAGATTCCCCTCCTACTCGGTCACAGAAGATATTTCTTATGGAAAAACAAAAAGTGAAATATTGTTCTCTTGAAGACTTGGTATCAATAATAACAGATGATTTTCTTACCTTTGCTAAGTAGTTGTTACAGATAGTTAACTCATTCCCTCCAATGGAGATCTTGAAGTTTGCACTGTAACTTCCAATGGGCGGAGGCTAAGCTTATTGATAGAATCAAATTATGTCCTCACATTTCAAAGAGGTGTTCATCCATCTGGAGCCTTAGGGGTTACTAAAGAAGTGTAAATGCCAAATTCTTCAGCACAGGCTATTTTTATAGTGGTAGTAAGTCACATTAAATGCAGCAACTATTAAGTTAGTAATATTTTGTAAATGTCTTATAATATCTCAGCAATCTGTTTATCGAGCTGAGAGCTTTCATATAAGGCTATGCAGTTCTGACTGTGCTACTTGGTTGTTAAGATTTTTAGAAAAACATGAAATTTATAACAATTTGAATAAATGTTACATGAACAGAAAATAATATGTCTCTAATAAAACAGGAACAAACCACTTGCTGACAAACAGGATAAACGCCCAGTGCTCCAGAAAAACTTGAATAATATTAATGAAACCAAAAGGAGCAACTAGGCTGATGCAGAGTCACAAGTAGAAATGAAAGACAAAATCCTCAGGTTAAAATCCAAATGAAAGGCAAAATCCTCAGGTTAAAATCCAACTTTAATTCCACTGCAGGTCAGATAAGCGCTTTCACTCATTCATTTGAGCTTCATCAGATCATATAACAAAGACCTTCAAGTACATAGGCTACATTTATACAGTTAAAACATCTCCTATTGGCTGCTTCTTGTTACATATTCATGAGTTAATCTAAGCTTAAAGATATATGCACATATAAACATAATGAGATGTATAAAATGAATATAAAAAACATATAAAAAACATATAAAAACTCTCCATGAACACTCAAGATGCTCTAATAAATATGTATATATATATGTCAAAAGAAATCTATTTCAAGGGGTAAAAACATATATGTTCCATCATTTATTATAAAATCTACAAACATTCCTCCGTTTGTTTAACATAGGTTTAATGGAGGCTCTCTCATTGAGACCTAAACCCCTATCTGCTCTCAATCTAACTATCCACATACTCTCCTTACTCTCAGTATGGTTCCTGATGTCACCTCCTCGTATACTGGGTTTAATATTCTCAAGAGCTCTAAATAGGAAAAAATGTTCAGGACCTGCTTGGGCTACGTGCTTAGCTAAGGCATTGTGAGGTGAATCCTTCCTAATGTGGTAAAGGTGTTCTCTTATCCTGTCTTTAAAACGACGATTGGTTTTGCCAACATAAAATGCATTGCATATTTGGCACACTGCCAAATAAACTATATGAGTAGTATCACAGGTAGCTACAGCACATATGCTAAAGTTAGTGTGCATGTCAGGATGTTCAAAAAATGGACTGGGGTCAAGAGAATTACAATAATTACAGCGTCCACATGGTTTTGTGTGTTCAAGAGGCATTGACCATTCATCCCTTTTTGAATAACATAGCATTCTCCTTAAATTTAATTTGTTCCTATATAAAAAAGAGGGTTTAGTCCCCACAAGTTTACCGATGGTGTCATCAGTACGGAGAATAGGTCAGTGTTTCATAATAATATTCTTGATTGCTGGACAATCAGTACTATATGGTAAAGAAACCCTTACGTGAGTTGATCTATCATCTCTACCATTGTCTGTTGTAACGGATCCACCAGTAATAACTGGTCCAAAATAAGGGGCTGCTCTGTTCAGTCTAAGTTTATTGACATCTAAGAGATTGGACTCAATCTCTTGTGAGCTATAGCCCCGTTCTTCTAGCCTTATCTTGAGGTCACTCACTTCATTTAGGAAGCCTTCTTCTGTGGCATTTAGCCTAGAGGTTCTCATCCCTGGCCTCTAATGATATTCTTAAAATATGCTGTGGGTGCATACTATCACGCTGTAATAGAGTATTAAAATAGCAAGGTTTCCTATAGACACCTGTATTAATCAAACCACATGCTAACTTTTCTATATACAAGTCAAGAAATTCTATCTTCTCTCTAGAATGATTCATACTGAAGGTTAAATAGCCAGTGAGGTTGTTCAATATAGTATGGAACACAAACAAATCATCAACACTGCCTCTCCATAAAACAAAAACGTCATCCTCGAAACGTCTATAAAAAGTTACATGTTGTTTAAACATTTCTAAATTAAAGAGACTCTCAAATTCCCAAAATGCCAAAAACATGTTTGCATAGCTGTTGGCACAAGGTGTGCCCATGGCTACGCCACCTCGCTGTTGGTAAAACTTGTTGTCATAGGTGAACAGATTGTTATTCAAAATGAGTTCAAGGAAATGTACAATGAGGTCTACTTTAACTGATGTATATTCGCTATGTAAGAGTAGATACTCAGTGATATAAATCAGGCCTATGTTATTTGGTAACACAGTGAACAAGGACTTGATGTCAAACGTTACAAAAATCAAGTTATCAACGTCACAAATGCCACCTAAGCAGTCATACAAATCTGTTAAAAACTGTTTGGAATCTTTCAGTACAACTTTGTTCTTATTTAATATTGGTCGCAAATGTTTCTCAACATAGACAGAAAGGTTTTCAGTGATCCAACCCTGACCAGACACTATGGGTCTCATTGGTGGGTCAATGGAGTCTTTGTGAATCTTAGGTAACCCATGTATTGTTGGTACAAGTGGATTCTTAACGAAGAGATAGTCAAACAATTCTTGATCCAAGATATCACCTTTCAACATATCTAATAACATATTGTTTACGTGACTAATAGTGGCTTGCACTGTTTGTTCGTTAACTTGTAAATAGAAATCATCTTCCAAGAGTTTAATCATAGCATCATGATATTTGCTAGTGTCCATAACTACTACCCCCCCCCCTTTCTCAGCTGTTTTGTTGTTTATGGTCTGTAAGGTCTGGATTTTAAGTAAGCTAGTCTGCTCCTCTAGTCAAATTACCATTCTTCCTGTATTTCTTTAAAGAAAAATATTCATACAAATCATCCTCAGTTAGTTTCAAATATGCCTCAACTAACGGATGATTAGGTGGGACAAAGTTGCTAAGCTTCTTAAACTTTGGTGGTCTAGTAACGTTATTGTCTGTCAATTCACTATCAGTTTTATCATGAAATAGCAGTTTAAGCATAAGATTTCGACAGAAAAGTCTCATGTCTACTACAGTGTCCGTAAAGTTACTGTGTGCACTTGGTATAAAGTTTAGGCCTTTACATAATAATTTCTCATCACATTCAGTCAACAGATATCCTGAGATGTTATGTATCATAGAATCTGCTGGTATCAAAATTTCAGCTGTATCTAATTTACTTTGTTCTTCCACATCTTCTTTATTGTCTGATGTGGTACAAACTCTTCTGATAATTTGCGTTTCTGTCTCCCCCTGCTCATAGAGCGTCCCCTTGTTATATTCTTGTCCTTTCGGACTGGGAGGGGAAAAGGGAGATTTTAATTTAGGACAAGTCTTCGTTTGGCCTAAACATGGGCATTATAGCGCTACCATTAAACCTAATGACTATACTAGTGTTAGACAACTGAGTTCCGAACCTAGTACTGGTTCTGAAAATGTTAATGTTGTTAATAATGCTTGTGAAGCTGTGGATATTACTAACTGTGTACATAACAATGTATCGCCTAGTAATAGGGTACAAAATATAGCTAACATTAATAACACTACTACTTCCAATGATACTGATGATGTAATTACTATTTTACATAGTGAGAGTGGATCCAGCTCTATTAATACAAACAATAAAGAAGTTAGTCAGCCTACTACTGTGAATAATAGTGCAGACAGAACTAACTTATATCCAGCAGTACATGTTGTGAAGGGACCGATCAATAAGAGGTTGTCAGTAGATGACGGCATAGTGAGATCCAAGTTACCTCACAAAGTACATACCACCATCACTACAGGAGTAGTAAGTGAGCTCCCTTTTCCCCTCCCAGTCCGAAAGGAAGAAATACAGGAAGAATGGTAATTTGACTAGAGGGGAGCAGACTAGCTTACTTAAACTCCAGTCCTTACAGTCCATAACCATCAAACCAGCTGACAAAGGTGGTCGGATAGTAGTTATGGACACTAGCAAATATCATGATGCTATGATTAAACTCTTGGAAGATGATTTCTATTTACAAGTTAACGAACAAACAGTGCAAGCCACTATTAGTCACGTAAACAATATGTTATTAGATATGTTGAAAGGTGATATCTTGGATCAAGAATTGTTTGACTATCTCTTCGTTAAGAATCCACTTGTACCAACAATACATGGGTTACCTAAGATTCACAAAGACTCCATTGACCCACCAATGAGACCCATAGTGTCTGGTCAGGGTTGGATCACTGAAAACCTTTCTGTCTATGTTGAGAAACATTTGCGACCGATATTAAATAAGAACAAAGTTGTACTGAAAGATTCCAAACAGTTTTTAACAGATTTGTATGACTGCTTAGGTGGCATTTGTGACGTTGATAACTTGATTTTGTAACGCTTTGACATCAAGTCCTTGTTCACTGTGTTACCAAATAACATAGGCCTGATTTATATCACTGAGTATCTACTCTTACATAGCGAATATACATCAGTTAAAGTAGACCTCATTGTACATTTCCTTGAACTCATTTTGAATAACAATCTGTTCACCTATGACAACAAGTTTTACCAACAGCGAGGTGGCATAGCCATGGGCACACCTTGTGCCAACAGCTATGCAAACATGTTTTTGGCATTTTGGGAATTTGAGAGTCTCTTTAATTTAGAAATGTTTAAACAACATGTAACTTTTATAGACGTTCGTGGATGACGTTTTGTTTTATGGAGAGGCAGTGTTGATGATTTGTTTGTGTTCCATACTATATTGAACAACCTCACTGGCTATTTAACCTTCAGTATGAATCATTCTAGAGAGAAGATAGAATTTCTTGACTTGTATATAGAAAAGTTATCATGTGGTTTGATTAATACAGGTGTCTATAGGAAACCTTGCTATTTTAATACTCTATTACAGCGTGATAGTATGCACCCACAGCATATTTTTAAGAATATCATTAGAGGCCAGGGATGAGAACCTCTAGGCTAAATGCCACAGAAGAAGGCTTCCTAAATGAAGTGAGTGACCTCAAGATAAGGCTAGAAGAACGGGGCTATAGCTCACAAGAGATTGAGTCCAATCTCTTAGATGTCAATAAACTTAGACTGAACAGAGCAGCCCCTTATTTTGGACCAGTTATTACTGGTGGATCCGTTACAACAGACAATGGTAGAGATGATAGATCAACTCACGTAAGGGTTTCTTTACCATATAGTACTGATTGTCCAGCAATCAAGAATATTATTATGAAACACTGGCCTATTCTCCGTACTGATGACACCATCGGTAAACTTGTGGGGACTAAACCCTCTTTTTTATATAGGAACAAATTAAATTTAAGGAGAATGCTATGTTATTCAAAAAGGGATGAATAGTCAATGCCTCTTGAACACACAAAACCATGTGGACACTGTAATTATTGTAATTCTCTTGACCCCAGTCCATTTTTTGAACATCCTGACATGCACACTAACTTTAGCATATGTGCTGTAGCTACCTGTGATACTACTCATATAGTTTATTTGGCAGTGTGCCAAATATGTGATGCATTTTATGTTGGCAAAACCAATCGTCGTTTTAAAGACAGGATAAGAGAACACCTTTACCACATTAGGAAGGATTCACCTCACAATGCCTTAGCTAAGCACGTAGCCCAAGCAGGTCCTGAACATTTTTTCCTATTTAGAGCTCTTGAGAATATTAAACCCAGTATACGAGGAGGTGACATCAGGAACCATACTGAGAGTAAGGAGAGTATGTGGATAGTTAGATTGAGAGCAGATAGGGGTTTAGGTCTCAATGAGAGAGCCTCCATTAAACCTATGTTAAACAAACGGAGGAATGTTTGTAGATTTTATAATAAATGATGGAACATATATGTTTTACCCCTTGAAATAGATTTCTTTGACATATATATATACATATTTATTAGAGCATCTTGAGTGTTCATGGAGAGTTTTATATGTTTTTATATGTTTTTATATTCATTTTATACATCTCATTATGTTTATATGTGCATATATCTTTAAGCTTAGATTAACTCATGAATATGTAACAAGAAGCAGCCAATAGGAGATGTTTTAACTGTATAAATGTAGCCTATGTACTTGAAGGTCTTTGTTACATGATCTGATGAAGCTCAAATGAATGAGTGAAAGCGCTTATCTGACCTGCAGTGGAATTAAAGTTGGATTTTAACCTGAGGATTTTGCCTTTCATTTGGATTTTAACCTGAGGATTTTGCCTTTCATTTCTACTTGTGACTCTGCATCAGCCTAGTTGCTCCTTTTGGTTTCATTAATATAAAAAATAATATGTCTTTACCTGCACTAGGTCAAATTTCAATACAGCTATCTTTGTCTTTGTGTAAGCCTAAGATGAAATCTCCTAATACTTTGCATGTAGTAATGCAAATAAGAATAGTCAATTTTTCACATCTAGAGGCACCAGTGGGATGCAACTACAGAACAGATGAGTCTGACAGCCTTCATGTCCTACAGATCTCAAGCCCATTTCTCTAATACTAAGGAAAACTGGCCCTCACAACCTCCTTGGGAAGTAATTTCTTTTCTCAGTTTATTGCCAGGATGAATGGGGTGTTTTTGTGGGAAATACATGTTCACATTTATTGAGGAGACTTTTTAATGTTACAAGTAGATTTACGTCATTCTTCTCCTATTCCTCCTCTAGTGCCAGCCTTGGAGTAGGTATATTATGTCTGTAACAACCCTGATTCATAAGCTGCAGTCACCATAAAAAACATATAGGTAATAGACTACTGTTACCATCCAAGCCTTACCCTATGGATATTGAGGGGAAGGTTTTGAGACAGATTTAGTATTAGAATTTTTTCTTCTTCAACTTTTGCAAATAGAATTATTTGGTAACTATGAGTCCTATATGTGGCAGGTTGTGCCTGTCTCAGTCTAATTATTTTCACCATGTCTGTAGTAGCTAATCCTGCCTTAAGCTTATGTATAATTGTGTAGATGCTGTGTCTGAGGCCCTGGCTTCTGCTTCTTTTGAGGAGATATATTTGGTGAATTGTTAAAACTTTTTGATTAAAAGTCTGTATGTTTCAATTCAACTTTAAAAAAAAAGTTAAGTATAAGGGGATCTGCATTCCTGGGCTGCCCTCTGCTAGATGGAGCTTTAGACCAAGATCCCATTTGCTAGAGTTAGTGGAAACTAAGGTAGATACAAAATGTCCTGTAGCATGTATGAAAAATGTAGAGGTAGCTACTTTTACACATTCACACATACCCATTAAATTTGGTATTTACATTTTTGGTTAAGTGCATATATTTTATCTAATTCCCAAACTTTTTGTCACAATTAGACATTTTATTAACTCATTCAGTATCCTTTGTTTATTATACAATATCTCATTACACCTTCCATTAAAAGTGAACATACAATCGTCACTAAGATTCTGTTTATAACATTTTTATAGGTTTTAAACTATCCATACAGTTACATATGCAGTTTAACTTTTCTTAATACATTTTCTTTAAAGCCCATAACAACCTTTTCCCAAAACCTGTATGTTCTGTTACACTTAAAAGTGTACTAGTACAGAAGAGAGTAAAATCCCAAGAAGCAAAGACATCCCTGATCAGTATCAGCAAGAAACCACGATCCCTCATAAAATCATCCAAGGCTAGCTTTGAAAGAAAAATTGCCAAGGACTCCAAAGATAACCACAAAGCGTTCTTTAGCTACGTCAAGAACCTAAGTAGAAACTCTCAGATCTGCTCTGAGTAAGTGCAGAATGGCACAAAATAAACTGAACCGACTGATATTGCCAACATTCTGGCAGATAAGTTTAGTGCAAACTTCACCCCCCTCTCACCCCCTAAAGGGCCCATAACCATACCAGAAGAATGTAGAGCCCCGGCAGTCACTGACACACAGGTTAAAACAGCCCTATCCAAAGCCAAAAACACAGGTTCAATGGAACCGGACGGTGTCCCAGGCTGTGTCTTACACGAACTCCAAAATGAACTAACTCCTCACCTAAGCACACTGTTCAAACTCAGCCTCTCTACAGGCTACGTACCCATAGAGTGGTGCACAGCAACAGTTATCCCGCTCCACAAAGGTGGAGCCACAACAGACCCTGGGAACTATCACCCTATAACCTGACTAGCCTGGCCTGCAAGGCTATGGAGCGCATCATCATGGAACTCATTAACAGAGACATTGGGAACCTCCAAACATTGGACCCTACCCAGTTTGGCTTTGTTGAGGGCAGGTCATGCCTCCTAAACCTGGTGGACTTCTTTGAGACAGTTACCAAGGCTTTAGATGAGGGAAAGGAGGTCCACACAGCCTACCTAGACCTCGCAAAGGCTTTCAACACCATTCCCCATTCTGGTATTATAGACAAGCTCACCAACCTGAACATAAACCCCTACGTCACGAGATGAGTTGCCAATTGGCTCCAGGATAGAACCCACACAGTGAGAGTTGCAGGCTCTAGGTCCGACTCTAAACCGGTTACAAATGGCATCCCCCAGGGCTCAGTCCTGGGACCCCTCCTGTTCGGTATATACTTCTCAGAGGTACAGGTAAGCACACATGGACTATGGCTGACCAAGTTCACAGACGACTGCAAACTGGGGGACATAATTGACTCTCCGACTGATACAGACATCCTCCAGAAGGGTCTCACTGAGATGGATACCTGGTGTCAAAATCATGGCCTCAAGCTAAATGCTAAAAAGTGCATAGTCATCCCCTTTGGAAAAAACAAAGTACCCATGAACTACCACATACATGGTAGTCCCCTAAATACAGAAAGTGTAATAAGGAATCTGGGGACCCAACTAGATAGTAATCTCTCCTTTGATAATTATATTGCCAAGGTGGTTAGAAAATACTTCTATGTGGCCCACCTAATCACAAAAGGGTTCGCATCTAGAACAAAAAAGGTTATTGTGCCCCTCAACTTATCACCCATCAGACCCATCATAGAGTACAATGCCCCATTTAGGATGTACCTTACAAGACATCTGCAATAGCTGGAAAGACCAAAGAAGTACCTCACCAAGAGGATTACTGACCTCAAGCAGATGCTCTATGCAGCC